>NC_136617.1:5640298-5683712 GCF_933228915.1 Telmatherina bonti
TCTGTGATGGTATGGGGGGTCGGATCAGGATTCTGTGATGGTATGGGGGGTCAGATTGAGGTTTTGTGATGGTATGGGGGGGTTGGATCAGGGTTTTGTGATGGTATGGGGGGGTTGGATCAGGGTTTTGTGATGGTATGGGGGGTCAGATTGAGGTTTTGTGATGGTATGGGGGGGGGTTGGATCAGGGTTTTGTGATGGTATGGGGGGGTTGGATCAGGGTTTTGTGATGGTATGGGGGGTCAGATCGAGGTTTTGTGATAGTATGGGGGGGTTGGATCAGGATTCTGTGATGGTATGGGGGGGTTGGATCAGGGTTCTGTGATGGTATGGGGGGTCGGATCGAGGTTTTGTGATGGTATGGGGGGGTCAGATCAGGATTCTGTGATGGTATGGGGGGTCGGATCGAGGTTTTGTGATGGTATGGAGGGGTCAGATCAAGGTTCTGTGATGGTATGGGGGGTCGGATCAAGGTTCTGTGATGGTATGGGGGGGTCAGATCAGGATTCTGTGATGGTATGGAGGGGTCAGATCAGGATTCTGTGATGGTATGGGGGGTCGGATCGAGGTTTTGTGATGGTATGGAGGGGTCAGATCAAGGTTCTGTGATGGTATGGGGGGTCAGATCAAGGTTCTGTGATGGTATGGGGGGTCAGATCAAGGTTCTGTGATGGTATGGAGGGTCAGATCAAGGTTCTGTGATGGTATGGGGGGTCAGATCAAGGTTCTGTGATGTATGGGGGGTCGGATCAGGATTCTGTGATGGTATGGGGGGTCAGATCAAGGTTCTGTGATGGTATGGGGGGTCGGATCAGGATTCTGTGATGGTATGGGAGGTCGGATCAGGATTCTGTGATGGTATGGGGGGTCGGATCCGGATTCTGTGATGGTATGGGGGGTCGGATCAGGATTCTGTGATGTATGGGGGGTCAGATCAAGGTTCTGTGATGTATGGGGGGTCGGATCAGGATTCTGTGATGGTATGGGGGGTCGGATCAGGATTCTGTGATGTATGGGGGGTCAGATCAAGGTTCTGTGATGTATGGGGGGTCAGATCAAGGTTCTGTGATGGTATGGGGTGGTTGGATCAGGGTTCTGTGATGGTATGGGGGGTCAGATCAAGGTTCTGTGATGGTATGGGGGGGTCGGATCAGGATTCTGTGATGGTATGGGGAGGTCGGATCAGGATTCTGTGATGGTATGGGGGGGTCGGATCAGGATTCTATGATGGTATGAGGGGTCGGATCAGGATTCTGTGATGTATGGGGAGGTCGGATCAGGATTCTGTGATGTATGGGGGGGGTCGGATCAGGATTCTGTGATGGTATGGGGGGTCAGATCAAGGTTCTGTGATGGTATGGGGGGTCGGATCAGGATTCTGTGATGGTATGGGAGGTCGGATCAGGATTCTGTGATGGTATGGGGGGTCGGATCCGGATTCTGTGATGGTATGGGGGGTCGGATCAGGATTCTGTGATGTATGGGGGGTCAGATCAAGGTTCTGTGATGTATGGGGGGTCGGATCAGGATTCTGTGATGGTATGGGGGGTCGGATCAGGATTCTGTGATGTATGGGGGGTCAGATCAAGGTTCTGTGATGTATGGGGGGTCAGATCAAGGTTCTGTGATGGTATGGGGTGGTTGGATCAGGGTTCTGTGATGGTATGGGGGGTCAGATCAAGGTTCTGTGATGGTATGGGGGGGTCGGATCAGGATTCTGTGATGGTATGGGGAGGTCGGATCAGGATTCTGTGATGGTATGGGGGGGTCGGATCAGGATTCTATGATGGTATGAGGGGTCGGATCAGGATTCTGTGATGTATGGGGAGGTCGGATCAGGATTCTGTGATGTATGGGGGGGGTGGGATCAAGGTTCTGTGATGTATGGGGGGTCGGATCCGCATTCTGTGATGGTATGGGGGGTCGGATCAGGATTCTGTGATGGTATGGGGGGTCGGATCAGGATTCTGTGATGGTATGGGGGGTCAGATCAAGGTTCTGTGATGTATGGGGGGTCGGATCCGGATTCTGTGATGGTATGGGGGGTCGGATCCGGATTCTGTGATGTATGGGGGGTCAGATCAAGGTTCTGTGATGTATGGGGGGTCGGATCCGGATTCTGTGATGGTATGGGGGGTCGGATCAGGATTCTGTGATGTATGGGGGGTCAGATCAAGGTTCTGTGATGTATGGGGGGTCGGATCAGGATTCTGTGATGGTATGGGGGGGTCAGATCAGGATTCTGTGATGGTATGGGGGGTCAGATCAGGATTCTGTGATGGTATGGGGGGTCAGATCAGGATTCTGTGATGGTATGGGGAGGTCGGATCAGGATTCTGTGATGTATGGGGGGGGTGGGATCAAGGTTCTGTGATGTATGGGGGGGTCGGATCAGGATTCTGTGATGGTATGGGGAGGTCGGATCAGGATTCTGTGATGTATGGGGGGGGTGGGATCAAGGTTCTGTGATGTATGGGGGGGTCGGATCAGGATTCTGTGATGGTATGGGGGGGGGGGGGGGGGGATCAAGGTTCTGTGATGGTTTGGGGGGGGGGGGGGGGGGGGGGGGGGATCAAGGTTCTGTGATGGTTTGGGGGGGTCGGATCAGGATTCTGTGATGGTATGGGGGGTCAGATTGAGGTTTTGTGATGGTATGGGGGGGTTGGATCAGGGTTTTGTGATGGTATGGGGGGGTTGGATCAGGGTTTTGTGATGGTATGGGGGGTCAGATTGAGGTTTTGTGATGGTATGGGGGGGGGTTGGATCAGGGTTTTGTGATGGTATGGGGGGGTTGGATCAGGGTTTTGTGATGGTATGGGGGGGTTGGATCAGGGTTCTGTGATGGTATGGGGGGTCGGATCGAGGTTTTGTGATGGTATGGGGGGGTCAGATCAGGATTCTGTGATGGTATGGGGGGTCGGATCGAGGTTTTGTGATGGTATGGAGGGGTCAGATCAAGGTTCTGTGATGGTATGGGGGGTCGGATCAAGGTTCTGTGATGGTATGGGGGGGTCGGATCAGGATTCTGTGATGGTATGGGGGGGGGGGGGGGGATCAAGGTTCTGTGATGGTTTGGGGGGGGGGGGGGATCAAGGTTCTGTGATGGTTTGGGGGGGTCGGATCAGGATTCTGTAAGACAAAGAAAATGAGTGAGTTTTGTGGCAGCAGATCATTTCCTACGATGTTTTAGGGCACCCGTCATTTTCTGTCACCTGCTGGGAGTCTTTAACTAAGGTTGAGTAACGTTAACGTCAATCATTACTTCAAAACACACACACACACACACACACACACACATACACACACACACACACAGACACATACACATACACACACACACAGACACATACACACACACACACACAGACACATACACACACACACAGACACATACACACACACACACACACACAGACACATACACACACACACACAGGTATTTGTTTAACACCCATCCAATGATCTCTGTTTCACTCCTTCAGTCCCAACACACACACACACAGAAAGAGTGTCATAACAACAGAAATGGAAGTGTTCGGGACCACAAGGCACAAAAAAGTACGATGACTGAATAACCAAAGACCTTTCAATGACATCCCTCCTCTGATTCTTCCAGAGACGTGTATAAAAGGCTGCGTCCAGGTTTTCCACACTTCTGGAGTCACCGCTGAGTGGAAGAATGAGGATGCAAAGTCACAGAAGGAAATAAAAAAAAAAAATAAAAAAAAGATAAAGTAGTGACTGGACATGATAAACAATAGTGAGATGGAAGAAGCCAGAAGATAAGAGCTCCTACTTGTACTTTGAACAGTTTCACCTCCACACCAGAACACGGCGTTTTGCTTTCAGTCTGCTGGTTCCATCTGCCTCTAATGGCACGCTGTGGATCTGAGTTCCTATGGCTGCTGGGTTCAGCATTCCTGGTCTGCTTCCTGTCATCGGTCAAGGCTGAAGCTGCCGTTTCGCATCCAGGTTCGGAGTCCAGCTCCAATCAGAGCCAACACGACTCCTCCAGCGTCCCTGGAATCCCCATCGTCGAATTGCACTGGCACCATGTGGAGACCCCTTTCCTGGTTGTATTCTGGGTGCTGGTGTGTTTTTTGGGCAAACTGGGTACGTAACACACAGCTGGGATGGATGGAACATAGTTGGGATGTTGCACTCAGACAAATTCTTCTGTTTGAGTAAATACAAAGATGTCTTCTTATCCCGCACTTGGAAACTATTTCAGATGTCAGCACGAATGAGTCTTAAAACAATACAAAGTTTTCTTCCCGTCTTTGGAGGAGCGTGATAAACTTGAATCATTTTAACCTTCAGGACGAAACGCCTTTGAATCTGCACCTCTGCAGAGGAAAATCTGCTTTAAAAGGAACATAATGTTTGTTTTTAGAGAGGAGAAATATTTAAAATGCACTTTGATGTGGATCTAACATGTAACGAACCAGGTTATCAGTTCCACACGCTGTTCCAGAGAGCAGGGTGTGGACACGTTTGCACAGTTTTACATTTTATATAGTTTCAAAAGCAGCAAATCTAAATTGGGATGAAACAGATTATCTGAAGTTTACATACGAGTAATATCACTTACTCTTTTGCAAGTGTGTCTTAAAAAATCTGCATTAAAATACAGTGTAAGACCAAAGCCTCATCAGTGATGGGTGGAAAAAAGAATCTGTGGCTGTAACTTCGTACTTCAGTGACTTTTTATATTTGCTTTTCATCAGTAACCTGAGGCAAGACTCCATCTTCAGGTGCGCACTGACATTTCATTTGCCAGGTTAATCATCTGCTGAGGACAAAGTGATGCTTTCTCAAACCAACAGTTGATCATTTATACATTTTGCAACCACAGAAGTTTTCTATTTATGGTTTAGTTACAGTGGCAGCTTAAAATTCATCTAACCACAACCCGAATGCACTCATTCTCTTCGCTGGTTGGGAATCAGCGTTGGAATCGGGGAGGAACGGACTGAGCTTCACTTAGCTGAGAGAGAGAGTTTAAATCAATGCAGCAGAAGGAAAAGAGTAGAAACATCTGCAGGTCCACTAGGTTAGGCATCATGATCCGACCTCTGAGGTCTAGAGAAGTGGTTTACAACCTGAGGCCTCCAAAGGGGGTCCTTTCAGGAGTAGAGGGGGTCATCAATAAACGCATTCTGTTGTCAAGTTAATGAATTATGGAATAAGTGAGTTTTGTTTTCTGAACTGAGACTGAAGTGAGAGGATTTCTCCTTTGCAAAGATAAATGCTCACAAGACTGTTTTTAAATGTTTAGTTTTTAAAAGAAAAAATGCACAAAACAATCAGGGGGTCACATTGTTTAGGTTTATGTGATAATTGTGGAAAAGTGGATCAGGATTAGTCCGCCACAAATCACAATTCACTGTCGAAATAATTGTTATTTTCCCAACTGATTTATAAAGATTTGTAAAATAAAGTTTTACCTTAGGTGTGATAGAATTATAAAGGAAATCTATTTTATTTAAAGGTTTTTTGAGTCCAGGTTTTGAAAGCTTTTTTACGTATTTTTATTATTCTTTACAATAATCAATATGTGAACATATTTATATATCTGTAAACTAACCTTTTTTCACTGTAAATATACATTTTCTAAAAATTGTGAGCTAATGTCTCTTTTCTTTTTAGCGCTGTGAGCAAATATTTTTGGGCAATTTTCATGTAAATTATTGTTCCAAGCAGCAGCTAGCTTCGGGGTTAGCTTCCTTCACTTTACCTAGCAGCAGCTAGCTTCAGGGTTAGCTTCCCTCACTTTATCTAGCAGCAGCTAGCTTCAGGGTTAGCTTCCTTCACTTTACCTAGCAGCAGCTAGCTTCAGGGTTAGCTTCCCTCACTTTATCTAGCAGCAGCTAGCTTCAGGGTTAGCTTCCTTCACTTTATCTAGCAGCAGCTAGCTTCGGGGTTAGCTTCCTTCACTTTACCTAGCAGCAGCTAGCTTCAGGGTTAGCTTCCCTCACTTTATCTAGCAGCAGCTAGCTTCAGGGTTAGCTTCCTTCACTTTACCTAGCAGCAGCTAGCTTCAGGGTTAGCTTCCCTCACTTTATCTAGCAGCAGCTAGCTTCAGGGTTAGCTTCCTTCACTTTATCTAGCAGCAGCTAGCTTCAGAGTTAGCTTCCTTCACTTTACCTAGCAGCAGCTAGCTTCTGGGTTAGTTCGTGTTATTACGAACTGCACCACAAGCTGATCAACTTTGTAAGAATTGAGTATCAAGCCTCTGCTGACCTACACAGAACATACGGCGGGGACGTTGCAGACGCTTTGTCAGTTTAAATCACGCTAAATTCGATCTTGAAGGGGACACATGCGCCGTAAACATCCCCATATATGACACATAACTTCTCTGTTCAGTTTGTTTACAGGTGTAGCAGTTTATTGTTGTTTTCTGTATTTTGCATCTATAAACCTCCTCTTTGTACAGCAAATTTGTTCAATCCTTTACGACAAACCACTGATGTGCAGTGGCGATGCTGGACAGAACCAGGCTGGAGAGGAAAACATGAATAATAAAGTTGGTGTTTTCCATCTGCGTCTCCCTCAGTCATCGAGGCCAACCACCATGTGACCAACGTCATCCCGGAGAGCGCCCTGCTGATCTGCTTCGGCTTCCTTCTGGGTGGCATGATCTGGGGTGCAGACCATGTTCAGACCTTCTCGTTGACTCCGACGGTGTTCTTCTTCTACCTGCTGCCTCAAGCCATCCTGGATGCGGGCTACAGCATGCCGAACAAGCTGTTCTTCACCAACATGGGGGGCATTCTGGTGTACGCCGTCATTGGGACCTGTTGGAATGCCGCCACCTTGGGGCTGTCGTTGTGGGGGTGTCACCAAGGCGGAGCCATGGGTAACATGGGATTCCTTATTGCTCCAGTGTCTCTTTTAGCGATGTTAGTTTGGAAAACAAGCGAAGAATTAGTCAGATTTTTGGAGAACAACTCCAAACTAATCTGTTAGAATAGAAGGTGGAATGTGAGAATTTTCCAGCAGGCTCCTGAAGTGTGTTTGATCCATTGTTCTCGCTCGGTGTGCTGCAGGCGACCTGGACATCGGTCTGCTGCAGTATCTGCTGTTCGGCAGTCTGATGGCGGCTGTGGACCCCGTGGCCGTCATCGCTGTGTTTGAGCAGGTCCACGTCAACGAAGTCCTCTTCATCATGGTGTTCGGAGAGTCGCTGCTCAACGACGGCGTCACAGTGGTTCGTTTTCTCTGCTTTGCTTTTATGATTGAAAGAGAAGTTACTTTAAAGATGTGACCAAAGAAAATATTCTGTAAAACCTTTACTTTGACTGATTTTGTATATAATTTATTCCACTTTGGTTTTTATCTATTTAAATCCATGACTAGTCCAATTAGCTCTGAAATAGTTTCAGATTTTGTTTGCTTTTTCACTTTTTTACTTTATTATATTAATTTTTTATTATTTTTAAATTAATTTATTTGTTTTATTTTATCATTGCAATTTTAATTTAATTTAAATTTAATTTGATTCTATTTAGATTTGATTATTTTATTTATATTTAATTTTATGATTTGAGTTCAATATGATTTTTATGTGAAATAATTTTTAATAATTTCTTTGACATCTTCATTTTATTTCTTCTTTCAGGTGCTTTTTAACGTGTTTGATGCCTTCGTGTCACTTGGAGGATCTAAAATCAATGCTGCAGAGATCATTAAAGGAATAGGTGAGCGATAAACGCGTCACGTCTCTGTTTGTCTCAGATGTTCTGGATAAAAACATCCGTCACAGACTTGTGTCAACCTGAATGTTCTTCCTCTTTAGTTTCCTTCTTCGTGGTGGCGTTTGGCGGTTCCCTTGTTGGTTTTGTATTTGGTCTGTTGCTCTCTCTTCTGACCAGATGTACTAAAAACATCCGTATCATCGAGCCCGGCTTCATCTTCGTCATGGGATACCTCGCCTACCTGACAGCCGAGATGCTTT
This sequence comes from Telmatherina bonti, assembly GCF_933228915.1. Classification (NCBI taxonomy): domain Eukaryota; kingdom Metazoa; phylum Chordata; class Actinopteri; order Atheriniformes; family Telmatherinidae; genus Telmatherina; species Telmatherina bonti. The sequence goes on from NC_136617.1 coordinate 5,648,259, forward strand.
CTCTGTCCGCCATCCTGTCGTGAGTTGAAGCAAAAGCAAACATCTATTTTTATTCTGTTTTTGTAGCAGCGTTGAACACAAATCTATGGAGCCAAATCAGTGCCATAATGTTTGTGGTTTTGAAAAACAAATGATAGATTCAAATATTACCAATCAAATGTTATATCAATGTGAATTTCCATGAGATTATTACTTTTTTCTAAATATGTTTCAGTATTATTTATATTTCTTTTAAACTTCAGATTTTATGTTTTCAGATTCAGAATTTTGAAATAAAGGAAATAAAATTTTCATCAATATTCATGTTTCCTGAATCCAATGTGAAAGGAGGAAGTGCTTCTGTTGTCACTCATAATGCCACACCCACTATATTCTGTAGCCACGCCCACTCACCAGATCAGGGCCAAATTCTGAAACTGAAAAACTAAAATCTAAAAGTTTAAAATGATGGTTTGGACATTTATTTTGAAGGTCTGAACCTGAAAATACAAACTTTGAAACTGAAATAAAAAACAACCACAAAAATAAAACTAAATAAAATCCTGTTTAAATTCAACTTTGTAAAAAATGTTTTATTTTAAATCAAATGATTTTTTTAAGGGAAAAAAAGCAACTTTCATTTTCAGTTTATATTTTTATTCCAAATATTTCTTTTAATGAACATTCTGGCCCTGATTTGACTCCATACGAATCAGCGGAGACTCAGCTGGACCAACGCGGCCCGTCCGGGTTGGACTTCTGGGACTAAATCAGGTTGTTTTCGCTGTGCAGCATCATGTTCTGCGCCATGTGCTGTCAGAAGTACGTCAACGCAAACATGGACGAGAATTCCGTCAACACGGTCAGATACGCCCTGAAGGTCTTCGCCAACGGATCGGAAACCATCATCTTCGTCTTTCTGGGCATCTCTGCCATCGACAAGGTGATCTGGGTGTGGAACACGGGCTTCATCCTCCTCACGCTCCTCTTCATCTTAGTTTACAGATTCATCGGTGAGATTCTGTCCTTCGCCTTCGGTTCTGAGCAGCAACATGAGGCAGAACAAACCTTTTTTTTATACGTGTGCGTAATTTCAGGTGTATTCTTGCTCACCTGGATCCTGAACAAGTACAGGCTGGTCCCTATAGACTTGGTGGACCAGGTGATAATGAGCTACGGTGGCCTGCGAGGGGCGGTTGCCTACGCCCTGGCCGCCATGCTGGACGAGAACAAGATAAAGGAGAAGAACTTGATGGTGTGCACGACTCTCATTGTCGTGTACTTCACCGTCATTTTCCAGGTCGGCATTTACAACACTTGTTAGAGTCATGTGATGCTGCTTGGTCGTGTTTGGACATAAAAGCTGAAAGTTGCGCAACCGTTGCAGGGAATAACGATGAAACCTCTGGTCAAGTGGCTCAAAGTTAAGAGAGCTGCCATGTCGGAGATGACGCTCTTAGAAAGAGTCCAGAACACAGTAAGTTCAATCAAAGCTTCTGCAAGCACCAGCCAACAGCGTCTAATCCCATCGTCTTCCTCAGATGTTTAACCACATTCTGGTGGCCGTGGAGGACATATCGGGACAAATTGGACACAACTACATGAGGGAAAAGTAGGTTAAACGCTTGTGGATCATTTCAAACGTCTCGTTGAGGGAACTCAGCCAGTTGTTTCTGTCTGAAGGTGGAAGAAGTTCGAGGAGAACTGGATGTCGTGGCTGCTGTTGAAGCCGTCGGCGAGGAAGAACCAGGACCAGATCTTCAGCGTCTTCCACCAGCTGAACCTGAAGGATGCTGCCAGCTACGTGGTGGAGGTGAGGACCAGACGGCGGGGTCTCCACGCCGCCTCTTCAGGGTTCACATAACACAAGTCTTCCTCTCCTGTGCTTTCAGGGCGAGCGAAGAGGCTCCCTGGAGTTCATCCGCAACGAAGGAGCGTTTGTTGACTTCAAGAAAAAGTTTGGTGAAGACTTCTACGACATGATGCCCGATATCATGGTCGACACATCCGACGAGCAGGACAGGATGTCGGCCACGAGGTGAGGGAACGCTGCTACTTCACTGTCTGCATAAAGACCGCTCCCTAAACATGCCACCAAACGCTTAGTTACAAGAACCGAAACAAAATAAAACCAGCATCCATGAAAACAGAAACATCAACAGATACTGGTCAGAAACCAGTAAAGTTTTTCTATAGATGTACATCTGGGTTAGACGTAGACAGCACACGGCATGTGCAACTGTCAGGGAAGAACCGCGTAAAACTGCGTCCATCGCTCAGCTTCCAAACCGCTTCCTTCAGTTACGGGTCGTAGGAAGGTCGGTCCCAGCAGTCACCAGGTGGGAGGGAACACCTGGACAGGTCAGCTGTCCATCACAGGGCCAAACACACACACACACACACACACACACCTTGAGTGATCTATCTATCTATCTATCTGTCAGTCAGTCAGGATGATTGATGTGAACACGCCTCCACACATCTTGTGTATCCAGAAATCTTGATCTGGAACCCAAACACTGATCTGAATGAAGCTCTTCAGGATTCAGGGTTTAAATTTCCAAACGATGACCAGGAAAGTCAGAGTCCAGCGCAGAAACAAGCAGACGGATGAAGGGATGAATAAAACTCTCGCGCTGCTAAGACATCGCCCCCTAGTGGCCACAAAGAACAGGAACCAGAACTGATCCTGCTGGGCTCCACGTCTAACCTGGAGCTGGTTTTCCCTGCAGAAGAGATCCAGTGCCGTCTGTGAGTCTGGAAATGTACGAGCAGACCATGCAGGCCATGAGAGAACCAGAGGACGTGAACACCCACTACCTTCTGCAGCAGCATCTCTACAAGAGCAGGAAGCAGGTGAGCATGTTCAGCCACGTGTCTGCAGGTCGCTGCCCCGCCTGTCCTAACGCCCTCTTCCCTCTCGGCCTCAAAGCATCGGCACAGATTCAGCCGCAGCCACTTCGACATCAACAAGGATGAAAGGGAGGTGCAGGAGATCTTCCAGAGAACCATGAGGAGTCGCTTGGAATCCTTCAAGTCTGCGAAGATGGGCATGGCTCCACCAAAGACCATCTCAAAGCACACCAAGAAGGACCAGCAGCAGAAGGTCAGTCTGGTTTTCCCAGCCAGCCTGAGAGGTTCCCAGTGTTTGTTACCAAGCAGAAACACGGAACCGCGTCTGAAATGGTCAGAAAACCAGAATTTAGTCCTTTCCAGGTCAAACACAACAAACACAAACTGAGACATTTTTCAGTTTCATGTCAGATTTAAACTGATGGTCCATCTGTAAAAAGTAGCTCCAGGAGGACGTTTAGCATTGTTAGCATCTCCTCCTCTAACCTCTGTCTGAACATCTGGGAAGGGAGGAGACCAGTTGTCCCGGTCTGGTCTGATCCAGGATTCCAGCTGTTCTCCTGTTCCACCATCAGGATGTGGTCCAGCGTGGTCCTGCTGGACCGGTTCTCCTGTTCCACCATCAGGATGTGGTCCAGCGTGGTCCTGCTGAACCAGTTCTCCTGTTCCACCATCAGGATGTGGTCCAGCGTGGTCCTGCTGGACCGGTTCTCCTGTTCCACCATCAGGATGTGGTCCAGCGTGGTCCTGCTGAACCAGTTCTCCTGTTCCACCATCAGGATGTGGTCCAGCGTGGTCCTGCTGGACCGGTTCCCCTGTTCCACCATCAGGATGTGGTCCAGCGTGGTCCTGCTGGACCGGTTCCCCTGTTCCACCATCAGGATGTGGTCCAGCGTGGTCCTGCTGGACCGGTTCTCCTGTTCCACCATCAGGATGTGGTTCAGCGTGATCCTGCTGGACCAGTTCTCCTGTTCCACCATCAGGATGTGGTTCAGCGTGGTCCTGCTGGACCGGTTCTCCTGTTCCACCATCAGGATGTGGTCCAGCGTGGTCCTGCTGGACCAGTTCTCCTGTTCCACCATCAGGATGTGGTTCAGCGTGGTCCTGCTGGACCGGTTCTCCTGTTCCACCATCAGGATGTGGTCCAGCGTGGTCCTGCTGGACCGGTTCTCCTGTTCCACCATCAGGATGTGGTTCAGCGTGGTCCTGCTGGACCGGTTCTCCTGTTCCACCATCAGGATGTGGTCCAGCGTGGTCCTGCTGGACCAGTTCTCCTGTTCCACCATCAGGATGTGGTTCAGCGTGGTCCTGCTGGACCGGTTCTCCTGTTCCACCATCAGGATGTGGTCCAGCGTGGTCCTGCTGGACCGGTTCTCCTGTTCCACCATCAGGATGTGGTCCAGCGTGGTCCTGCTGGACCTTTTGTTGCATCAGATTCACAATCAGCTGATATTTTCCATGAATTGAGTCTCAGTTCCATCAGCATGATGTTTCTCTTCCACTGGGAATAAAATCCGGATGAAACTGGAGTGTAGCTCCTACTGAAAGTCCCAGAATCGGTCCTGACTAGTCTGTTCCTTCCATCACAGGTTCCCAATGGAAAGAATAAAAGCTACTACTCTGGAGATGAAGGTGTGTATCTGTCCCAGTTGCTTTTTAAACGCAGCACTTGGATGCTTTGCAAACATTCCTGACTTTCCTCTCAGACTTCGAGTTCTCGGAAGGAGACAGCGCTTCTGGCTACGACGGCAACATCCCCATGAGGGTCAGCTACAGAGCCGGAGGTAAAGTAACCATCATCATCATCATCATCATGGCCGGATGTTTCCTCCAGCGCTGACTAACTCCCCGTCTCCCATCCAGCTGGAATCGAGAACCCGGCCTTCATGCCGGACCTGGACCCCCAGTCGTCGCTGCAGATCCCTCCCTGGCTGGCGGAGGCGGAGCTGGACAGCGGCACGGTGGCTCCGTCGCAGCTGGCACAGGTGAGGCTGCCATGGCCCAGCAACCTGCACCGCCTGGCTCCGCTGCGCATCAGCGGCCGCTCCACCGACTCCTTCACGCTGGCCGACGCTCCTGCTGCTCAGCAGGACGACAAGGAGGAGCTGCCTCCACCCCCACCTCCTCCTCCTCACCTGTAGCAGCACCCACCTCACCTGCTGCGCCTGCCAAAGACAGAAACTTTGCACCGTGTCCGTGGCGGTCCTGCGCCCCGGACCAAACGGTGACCTCTTCCTGGACAACAGGCGCTGCGGGAGATCCTGTCCCTGAATGTGATGAGAAACCTTTCCTAGATAATCATTTGGATCATGAGACGAGGGGTTGTGATTAGAGTGACATCAAATCGGTTTCATTTCTTTAATTTCTGTGTTTTTATTGTTTCACTGTAAGAGAAACGAGTTTCTGTCTGAAAGCTGCAGAAATAAAAACGTTTTCTGGCATCTGTGCAGTAACTTTTCCAACCTGAGCTGCAGGTTCATAAAAACACGCTTGTTAGAGGCGTTTCTGGGTAAAACCCACAGACCGTATGAAAGATGGACGCAGCCTCCGGCGGGAAAAACTGAAGCCTATATGGAAGTTCCTAAAACTGCAGTTCCCCCTTCATCCACTAGGGGCCCCAAAACAGAGCAAATCCCCATAGACTCCCATGTTAAAAAGACCAACTTCACAGCAGAAATAAACATGTTTACAGCAGGAATAAACATGTTTACAGCAGAAATAAACAGGTTTACAGCAGAAATAAACATGTTTACAGCAGAAATAAACAGGTTTACAGCAGAAATAAACAGGTTTACAGCAGAAATAAACATGTTTACAGCAGGAATAAACATGTTTACAGCAGAAATAAACATGTTTACAGCAGGAATAAACATGTTTACAGCAGAAATAAACATGTTTACAGCAGGAATAAACATGTTTACAGCAGAAATAAACACGTTTACAGCAGGAATAAACATGTTTACAGCAGAAATAAACAGGTTTACAGCAGGAATAAACATGTTTACAGCAGAAATAAACAGGTTTACAGCAGAAATAAACATGTTTACAGCAGAAATAAACAGGTTTACAGCAGAAATAAACAGGTTTACAGCAGAAATAAACATGTTTACAGCAGGAATAAACATGTTTACAGCAGAAATAAACATGTTTACAGCAGGAATAAACATGTTTACAGCAGAAATAAACATGTTTACAGCAGGAATAAACATGTTTACAGCAGAAATAAACACGTTTACAGCAGGAATAAACATGTTTACAGCAGAAATAAACAGGTTTACAGCAGGAATAAACATGTTTACAGCAGAAATAAACACGTTTACAGCAGAAATAAACATGTTTACAGCAGGAACAAACATGTTTACAGCAGGAATAAACACGTTTACAGCAGGAATAAACATGTTTACAGCAGGAATAAACACATTTACAGCAGGAATAAACATGTTTACAGCAGGAATAAACACGTTTACAGCAGAAATAAACATGTTTACAGCAGGAATAAACATGTTTACAGCAGAAATAAACACGTTTACAGCAGGAATAAACATGTTTACAGCAGAAATAAACACGTTTACAGCAGAAATAAACACGTTTACAGCAGAAATAAACATGTTTACAGCAGGAATAAACATGTTTACAGCAGGAATAAACATGTTTACAGCCTGGTAAAAAAAAATCCATTTTAGGTTTAATAGGTCAGGTTTACCTTCATGACAACTGTGGGGGGAGTGAATTTTTTTCTAACTCGCCCGTTTAAAAGTAATTTAATCTCGAAGTTCAGCATATTTAGGGGCGTGTCCTTTTGATTGACAGGTACCCGATCTCCCGCTTCAAGTCAGAAGAACGTAGAACAGCCGTGGTTTTTAGCCGGTTAACAACGTGACTTAGCTTTAGCCCGCTTACCTCCGTTAGCTGGTTAGCTCCTGTTATCTCCGGGTTAGCTCGGTTAGCTCTTAGCTACAGAAAGCTCGGAGTTCGCTCGATGTCAATCATCCACCATGACGCTCACAGCCCCCCTCTCAGCTCCACCTCTTTGTTTATTTTTGTATTTTCCAAGACGACACGCATACCCCTGCCAAGATGGTGATGGTAGGAACCGCCCACCGAGCTTCAATTCAGCTCTTCAGAAACCTACGGGTAACGTCACGGAGGCTCCGCCCATCTTTTATATACAGTCGATGTATCTGCTGCATATAACCTTGGCGTAAATGTTCAAGCAGGTTTTGCTTCGTCAGATTGAATGAAATAAAAACATGTAGCTACAAACACCGGCGACACGCCGGTCCGCCATGTTGTGCTCTTCGCGTGACGTGAACGACGTTGCCGAAAGATTCCCGTTCCAGTTTGCACAGACAGGATTCGTGTTCCATAACAACCTCGTTTCACTCTGGACGCCATTTGCAGTTTTATCCACCAAAACTCTGTTACCATGGAAACAAGAGGCGAAAACACATCAAAACTTTCCTGTTTCTCTGTCTCAGCGTTGTGGCGTAAGCAGGGTCTCAGAAAACATTACGAACAACATGAACTTCAGTCGCTGTTGCCTAACAAAGCTCAGGATGAGCAGAGAAGGAACGTTCATCCCTGACAGCAAACTGCAGCTTTTCCAGGAATCAGAAAGAGAGATGAGGGAGAAGAGCTTGGAAAAACCGTGGAGAGAAAGAGGAAAACCCAGGAACATCCTGGATACCTGGCAGAACCTGCTAGAAGCAACAAAAGTATCTGCTCCATCCTCCTGACTGCGGAGCCCCATGGGAAAAGACTTTACCAGAATTACAGCCTCTAGACGGAAACATCTGCAAACTGCGGGTCTGAAATGACAGGAATATTGCTCATTTGGCAAAAAACTGTTGATTTACACGAGTCTTCCAACTTATAAAGCCAATCTGGAAAATCCAGTGTTTCACATTATGATCTGGGTGACTTCTGGATGTAAATGTGCATACATGCACATGACCACATGTATGTTGTAATCCTGATCACTTTCGTTTTCCTCATCGCTTAGTCCGATGAAGGGTCGCGGGGAAGCTGGAGCCTATCCCAGCAGGCTTTGGGCGAAAGGCTGGATCCTGACCACCTGAACTGACTGATCTCTCCACACAAACTGAAGTCACTTCCAGGAAGTCAGAACGAAGGAACGAATCATCCTTCTGCCTTGCAAATGGTTTACATTTGAACAGAAAAAAATTAAACCCCACAGGGACAAAGTAGGAATCACACCAACTTTTATTCTGAAAAACATACAATTAATATCTTCTGTCATTTTTTAAATATTTATGAAATTCATCCTGCAGGCCACGTCGACCTTCTGGTGGGCCCGTTTTTGGGTCCCAGGATGTATTTTTAATACCCCTGTAGTAAGTTTTGGTGGATGTGTCTTTTATACCAAATCCTGACACCCTCACCGGTCATTAGTGAATCTGCTGGAAGGAGAATCTTCCAGAAAACATTTTACTGGATGTTTTTCTGACTTTTTTCTCTCTGCCTCGTTTCTATTAAATAAAATTTGAAATAAAATGTTGAAACTAACGATTTATGTTTATGCCACATTTTACATCTTCAAGCTGTTTTAAAGTTTTATTCCTCCAGGTTTCATCTGTGTGGAATCATACGAAGGTTTGCAGAACTTTCTGTTGTTTACATGTTTATTTAAAAAACAAAGCTGTAAAAAGAAACAGGAATGACTCGATGGATCCGCTTTGGTTTCTGTAAATCATAAATAATCCATTTCTGCCGTCTCCAAATGCTTTGTGATGTAATCCAGTAAGATCTTTTCATTTCCAGGATCCTTCAGGTAGAAATGGGACCCATCAAACATCCTGATGGTGAAGTCTCCAGACGTGACGTCTCTCCACGCTGTTCGGGAAACAAAGAGTCATTTCTTGCTCGTTCACTCGCAAAATCAGCGACATAAGCAGCCTGAAAGGAAACAACTCACCGTGTAAGTCATGAGGAACATCATCCTTCCCATCCAAACACGTGACTGGACAGGACAGGATGGGACGGTTGGGTTTGTTCCACCTGAAGACGAACAGCAGCAGAAAACGTCAGAAAATCCACCGTTCCCCTCCAGATATCTGCTCTCAAAAAGAATGTCATCCATCCATCCATCCATCCATCCATCTTCTGCCGCTTATCCGGGGTCGGGTCGCGGGGGCAGCAGCCTAAGCAGGGAAGCCCAGACTTCCCTCTCCCCAGCCACATTTACCAACTCTGCGGGGGGGATCCCGAGGCGTTCCCAGGCCAGCCGAGAGATATAATCCCTCCAGCGTGTCCTGGGTCTTCCCCGGGGTCTCCTTCCAGAGGGACGTGCCTGGAACACCTCACCAGGGAGGTCCAGGAGGCATCCTGACCAGATGCCCGAGCCACCTCAACTGGTTCCTCTCGATGCGGAGGAGCAGCAGCTCTACTCTGATCTCCTCCCGGATGACCGAGCTCCTCACCCTATCTCTAAGGGAGAGCCCGGCCACCCTGCGGAGGAAACCCATTTCAGCCGCCTGTATACGAGATCTCGTTCTTTCGGTCACGATCCACAGCTCATGACCATAGGTGAGGGTAGGAATGTAGATCGACTGGTAAATCGAGAGCTTCGCCTTCTGGCTCAGCTCCTTCTTCACCACGACAGACCGGCGCAGAGTCCGCATTACTGCAGACGCCGCACCGATCCGTCTGTCGATCTCGCGCTCCATCCTTCCCTCACTTGTGAACAAGACCCCGAGATATTTAAACTCCTCCACTTGAGGCAGGACCTGACTCCCGACCCGGAGAGGGCAATCCACCCTATTCCGGCTGAGGACCATGGTCTCAGATTTGGAGGTGCTGATTCTCATCCCAGCCGCTTCACACTCGGCCGCGAATCGCTCAAATGAGAGCTGGAGATCACGACCAGATGAAGCCAACAGGACCACGTCATCTGCAAAAAGCAGGGACCCAATCCTGAGGCCACCAAGCCGGATCCCCTCAACACCTCGGCTGCACCTAGAAATTCTGTCCATATAAGTTATGAACAGAATCGGTGATAAAGGGCAGCCTTGGCGGAGTCCAACCCTCACTGGAAACAAATCCGACTTACTACCGGCAAGGCGGACCAAGCTCTGACACCTGTCGTACAGGGACCGGACAGCCCTTACAAGGGGGTCCGGTACCCCATACTCCCGGAGTACCCCCCACAGGAGCCCCGGGGGACACGGTCGAATGCCTTCTCCAGGTCCACAAAGCACATGTAGACTGGTTGGGCAAACTCCCATGCCCCCTCCAGGACCCCAGAGAGGGTATAGAGCTGGTCCACTGTTCCGCGACCAGGACGAAAACCACACTGCTCCTCCTCAATCCGAGATTCGACTATCCGGCGGACCCTCCTCTCCAGGACCCCTGAATAGACCTTACCAGGGAGGCTGAGGAGTGTGATTCCCCTGTAATTGGAACACACCCTATTTCACGTTTTGAATGTGATGCGACACAAACAGCATCAGAGTGAAGATTTTGGCTCCTCCAGCATGTTTTCTGCTAAATACCTCGTTTCGTGGTTTTCACCAGGAATCGGCCCCCTGTGATCAAACTGGCATTTAAAAGGTGAAACTCCAGATAATTATTTAACCCGACTAATCATTTCTATCCCGGCTTTTGGGAGTAATGTGAGAAACAGTGTCAGGCAGGCTGGGAATTCTCACTGTTTAACGTTTATACGGATGAGTTTTCCCTGACGGTAATCATGATGACGTTTAATTCGGACGTAACATCATGACAGCACGCTCTAAAGATGATTGCAAATCGGTTTTCCTTGATATATGTAATGCGGTAACATGCCGCATTTCATATGTAGCTACGTTTCCATCTGCCTGAGAGTTACACAAAACGTAAATATCGCGATGACAACTGTCAATGGAAACGGCTACATTTAGAAAAACCTCACTAAATATCTTTTACTTTTCTCACAACAAGGTTTTCCAGACGTGTCCAGAATGTTTGACATTAACGCGTCACCAACGTTATGCAGGCGTCAGTTACGCAGGCGTCATGTGACCAGTTATTTTCCACTCCAGATGCTACGTATGGATGCAGGAGGAGACAAAAACTTTTTCACAAATAACTAAGGAGGAAAACGTAACCTCCATCCTTGACAACAGCGAAATGAAGTCTGACATGTTGGAAAAGAGCAAACCAGATGACTGGCAGATAACCAGAACTGCCTCCGAAGTGACCAAGTGCTGCTGTTAGCCACAGGAAAAGGAAATGATGTCATCGTGGTTCTGATTGGCCGACGCGATGAGAGACATTTCATTGTGAAAAGAAATGCTCATGTTTTTTTTTTTAAAGTCCCGTCGTGGTGTCTTACGACACGTTTCAGTCAGGACAGAAGTTCCTTCACTGAAGATCTAAGATGATCGCTGATGTCTTTCCTCCTTGGTAAGACGCCGGAAAGACGGTGGACTTTCTTCTTCACTGTAAACGTTTAGATAGGAGCTGCATGTCAGAGTCAGACCTGTAGTTCTCCACCACGTGCAGGTCGGCCTTCAGCGCAGGCAGGAAGAGCTTCAGAACCTCCGGGTTGGCCAGCAGCTCTGGAGGAGTTCCTCCGATCGAAGTTAACCACATGAGGAAATCCTCATCCGACAGGCCGCCTCTCTTCGGTGCCTTCACGCGAGTTTCCGACTGAAAGACGAAAAGTAGAAGCTCAGAAACGAGCGACATCTCTTCACCTCGTCTTTAAACGCTTCCCACTCACGTGCGGCGCAGAAGCACCCGACACAAACATGTGCACCGGCTCCACGTTGTGAAGAGTCTTCAGGGCATCTGCGACCGCGAAGCCGGCGAAGGCCCCGAAACTAAAACACAGCAAGGCTGATGTCAAAACCTGTCGTCATGGCGACCAGAGCCTCACCAGGAGAAGCTCACCTGTGGCCAAACAGAGCGAACGGCTTCTCTTTGAGCAGCGGCAGCAACACGGAGATAACTTCATCCACGATCTGCTGCATGTCGTGGAAGAGCGGCTCTCTGGATCGGCTCTCTCGGCCCGGAAGCTTGATGGCGAACACTGGAAGGGGCGGAAGAGAGGATGAGGAAGATGGACGGCTTCAATCATGACGGGAAGGAAGGAACAGAGAAAAAACCGCAGACATGGAGGCAAGAAATGCTCCGACAAGCAGACAAAATGATTCAAACAGACATGTAGATAAAACATGAGCTTCTGCAACGATTACTCAAGTAACCAATAATTCTGTTTAATACTTCTATTAATTTAATTCAATACAATGAAATTAAATGACTTGGTTTTCAATATTTTAAATGTTTTCTTTCTTTATTTAACTTAATTCAATGCAATTTAATCAAATTAGAAGTAATAATAGGAAGTTATTTGATATCAAATGCCCTTTAAAGTTTATACAATAATAATGTACGACATTATTTGGATGATTATTTATCCCTCTTTTACTTTAAATTTATTACAACATATTTAATATAATACAATGCAACTGATTGCATATATTATATACACTACTCACAAAAAGTTAGGGATATTTGGCTTTCAGGTGAAATGTATGGAAAATGCAATATGTTCATGCTACAGTGATATAATATCATAAAAGTAAGACATTTAAGTAGAAGGATGCACGACTGATTTCCTCATCTCAAAAAATTCATTCAACACAAAAGGTAACAACAATGGTAGTTACACCACAACAAAAAATTTGAACGTCTCAATATCTGGTCATGTGCCCTTGAGCATCAATTACAGCTTGACAACGACGTCTCATGCTGTTCACAAGGCAACTTATTGCCTGCTGAGGCATGGCATCCCACTCTTCTTGAAGGGCAGCCCTCAGGTCATTGAGGTTCTGGGGTGCAGGGTCTCGAGCCTCTACACGACGGCTCAGCTGATCCCACAGGTTTTCAATGGGATTCAGGTCTGGAGAGAGTGCAGGCCGTTCCATTTGAGGTACACCAGTCTCCAACAGCCGTTCCCTGATGATGCGGCCTCGATGAGCAGGAGCATTGTCGTCCATGAAGATGAAATTAGGCCTGTGCTGTTCATGTAGGGGCACAATCACTGGATTAATGATGTTATTCAGGTAGTATGGGCTTGTCACTGTACCATTCACAAAGTGTAGGGCAGTTCTGTACCAAGTGGACACCCCTGCCCACACTGTAACACCGCCACCACCAAAAGCTCGCCTGGTGACAACAGTGGCTGATGCATAGCGCTCTCCCTGACGTCTCCAACATCGTTGCCGGCCATCATTTCTGCTCAGTGTGAATCGACTTTCATCAGAGAACAGCACTGAGGCCCACTGGTTCCTCGTCCAGCGTAAATGCTCCCTGGCCCATGCAAGACGATGATGCCTGTGCCTGGTGGTGTGGTTAGGTACCCGTGCAGGTCGTCTAGCACGCAGACCACGCTGATGGAAACGGTTTGGAATGGTCTGACGTGACACTTGGGTGCCTCTCACCTCTCTTAAACGTGCCTGGAGTTGAGTGGCATTCATCATCCGGTTTCTCAGGGCAGTGTTCACAATGTAGCGGTCATCAGCACGGGATGTGGCCAAAGGACGTCCACTTCTAGGCCTTTCTGTGACTCTTCCAGTCTCTTCATATCTCTGTTGCAACCTGCTGATGACACTCTGTGACACTCCAAGCTCAGTGGCCACTTCTGTCTGAGAACGTCCTGTTTGAAGCATGGCAATGGCAAGGGACTGTTGTTCCATTGTTAGGTGTCGTCTTGGTCTCATGATGTCAAAATGTGAACAGCATGATGAGGACAACTGTTTAAACACCAGCTCTAATTGAACCAGGACATTTATTGGTCAATTCAAGGTTCATACACCTGCCGTGATTTTTGCCGTTAAGCTCCTTGTTAGAGAACAGCAACTTGTGCAAAATTTATTGAAACATTTAACAGTTGGACATGTGCATTTAAAAGCTTAGAGAAGATCACATTAAGTTCACCTGTACAGGTTTGAATGCATTTTAGGCTTGTTGGGAAATTTCACCCAAAAGCTGAATATCCCTAACTTTTTGTGAGTAGTGTATATATATATATATATATAAAATAAGGTTTTAATTTAATCAAATTAAATTTGAACATTAAAATAATTGTTTTAATTTATCATTCATTCAATTTTATTTTATTAAATTTGAATAATTGTAATTCAATATAATCAAATATCATACAATTCAATGACTTGGTGTTAAATAACATTTAACTTAACAAAATAAAAAGTAATGACATTGTTGAAACAACTCCAATTATTTATCCCTTTAATTTAATCAAATTAAATTTTATTACATTTTGTTCAGCATAATAAATATTATAAAATTAAATAATTGGCAGAAAATGTTTTACTATGATACAATTTAATTATTTAAATAATTTCTATTAATTCAGTATAATTAACTACAATAAAGTGAAATTACTTGGCAATCAAATAAACTAAATTTTATTAAAAAAATTTTTTTTTAACTTAGCTTGTCTTGATTTCTTTCACTTGAAATTTTATTTGGTTTTATTTAATTGAAATAATTAAATATAAACTATTATAAAATCAAATTTCTTGATATTAAAATACCTTTAATTTAATAAAATAGAACTTTGAGGACAGGACACCTCCGGGCTTCCGTCCAGGTGTGTTACCTTCCAGGGAGCTGCTGAGGACGTTTCCCCAGCGGGCGTAGTGGATGGAGCCTCCACCCGCCCAGGGGAAGCAGATCAGCCTGGCCACAGCGTCCGGCCTCCTCCTGAAACAGCTGATCACCGTTTCCATCCTCACGCGCAACAACTTCTCGGTGCCGAGGTGCTTCCGGCTTCTCTTCTTCTGTGGTTTTCTGGCTTTCGCCTTATTCTGGACATAGACATATATATACATAGACGCCGCACCGTATCACGCTCGCACCGCCATCTTGGATGGGTCTCCATGCGCCTCCAATGCATTTATCTGTAAGGTGTAGGTCCAACCACAACAATAACTTCACCAATTTTTCCCTGATTTTTCTCACAGGTTGATTTGTTACAAAGACCAGAGATATTGTTATGATACAGATCACTGTAAAACATTAAACACAATGGGCTTTTATACTAAAATATTTTTATATGCTATTTAACTAAAACATAAGGTAGCTACAATATAAATAAATGTATAAATGAAGTTAATACTAACATGTTTGATTGTTTATTGATGCATTTGTATTCATTAATCTATTTTTATCTGGTCAAATAAATTATTATTCAACCATGTGAAATGTAATTCCACACGATCTGCTTTCAATATTTCGCCGGTTATTGCTGAACAAAATACGGGAATAGTTGCCACTTTCTCTTGACTACGGTTGACTCTTTCTTTTATTTACATTTATTAATTTAGCAATATAGAGATACAGTTGTACAAAGTCGGACAATAAAGTATTGTATCAAAACTGTGAAATTCAGAAGTTACCCAGAAAAACACTAGAAGAACACAAACCTCCACCAAGGCCTTTAAAAAGTTCCTGGATCCAAACGGTAATCCGGATCACCACCAAAATTGAATCATGTCTTTATTTTCACGTTTCCTACAAGTCCTGAAAATTTCATGAAAATCTGTCCATAACATTTTAAGTTATCTTGAACACAAACAGATAAAGCCGGTAAAAACATCACCTCCTTGGTGGAGGTAATTATGCTCCTTCACCAAGAAATAAACATTTTTACGGCAGAAATAAACATGTTTACAGCCTGGTTCAAATATTCATTTTTGGTTTAATAGGTCAGGTTATCTCTGCTGTAAACATGTTTATTCCTGCTGTGAACATGTTTATTTCTGCTGTGAAGTTGGTCTTTTTAACATGGGAGTAAATGGGGATTCGCTCTGTTTTGCAGTCCCTAGTGGATGAAGAGGGAACTGCAGTTTTTGACATGGCCAGAAGTTGCTGGTTGGTTTTCCACAACGCATTTGCTTTTGGTTGGAGTTGCTGTAAAAGCTGCTGGTTGGTGATTTTCAGTGATTATTGTTTATCTGAACCATCCTGGGTCTTCAGCCGCCTCCTCGCTCCATTCCTCAGGTGAGAAAATGCTCATTTGGTTCCTGAAGATCATAATTTAACTCAAAGTCCAAAGTGAAACCCAGATTTGTGGGTTGAGCCGTTCCTTCACCACTGCTGACTGGCGCTGACTTGACTCAGGTCTGCTTCCAAACACAAAACATTTCAGATTTGTCTTGATCTGAAGAAAAGTCTTGAGAAACTGGAAGTTTGTCCGGGACCAGATTCCCCTGGTGAGAAAGTCATCGTTGGCATCAGGACCATCAGATGTTTGATCCGGACCAGCAGGAGGCCCAACACAGAGCCTAGTGGAACACTACACGTCCTCTTCCTTCCTATTGTTCCCTGTTGGAAGCTTGAAATGAAGCTCTGAAAGGAGTTTTTCTGAATCATTCGTGTCCTTGTTCTAGACTGTTCCTCGGGAGGTAAAATGCTGATGAGGCACCTGGATGTGTGGGTGGATCTGGTGGTTTTACTGGCTGAAGCTCATCTTTGCTTCCAAACACAGTCATGGAGGTTGATCTGTATCTGAAGAATGACCAAAAACAAGCTGGAGCGTTGTCTGTCTGGGACCCCGGTGAGATCTCTGTTTCCGGGATCTGGCCCTGCGGGAACTGAGCAGAAGGGGCCCGACATGGAGCCTTGTGGGACTCCGTGTGTTTGCTTTGTTTGCAAACAAAGCATGAAATCCTGGTCAACAGGTACCGGGGGCGACCCAGACCGGTGGTTCTGTCTGGGTTCTGTCCCAGTAACACGTGTAACCTGTGTTTCCAGGGAGGTGTTGGACTCCATGGTGCAGCATTTCAAGGTCACCATCTTCGGCTACCAGCTGCCGGTGTACGACGGGAAGAGAAGCCTCTACACTGCCAAGCCGCTTCCTGTTGCCACGGCGGGGGTAAGAAGCTCCGCCCCTCTGCCATCTGTCTGAGCTGTGATCCGCTACAAACCCGCCTGCCTTTCCTCTGCAGGGGGGTCTGGACGTCACCCTGCCGGGTGAAGGTGGGAAGGACCGCCCCTTCAAAGTCATCATCGGGTTCATGTCGCTGGTCAGCTGGCAGGTGGCTCAGCACCAACCCGGTCAACGCTGTGGATGCCTGGAGACTGCCCTCCATGAAGTGAGTCTCCAGGAAGCCAGCGGAGGTTTTCATGCTCCTGACGCGTTGTTTCCTTTACCTGTTGTTGTTTACCTGTTTGCTGTTTGTGCCCCTGCAGTGCGGAGGGCCGCCACGTCTCAAGGCAGAGTAACGGGAGGGACTCCCAGGCACTCGCCAAGGCCGTTCAGATACACACTCACATACACACACACACACTCACACACACACACACACACACACAACACACACACACACACACACACACACACACTCACACATACACACTCACACACACTCACACACTCACACTCACACACTCACACACATACACACTCACACACACTCACACTCACACACTCACACACACACACACACTCACACACACACACACACACACTCACACATACACACACTCACACACACTCACACTCACACACACTCACACACACACACACTCACACACACACACACACTCACACATACACACTCACACACACTCACACACACACACACACACACACACACAGACACACACAGAGACACACTCACACACACACACACACACACTCACACACACACACACACACACACACACACACAGACACACAGACACACACAGAGACACACACACACACTCACACACACACACAAACACATGGATGATGTGGATGACATGTGGATGATGGAGTCTGAGCAGGAAGCGCTTCTTTTAGCCCAGATCTCTGTCAGACGAGACGATAAAACTGCTTCCTGCTCTGGAAACGTCCAGGATCGATGACTTCTAGTTTAAAAGCCGGCTGCTGCTTCCTCCTTGTTGGGACTCTGGTGGTGCTTCGTTAACCGAACCAGCGTGCCTGCTCAGTGAGTTCGCGCTCACAGCCTTCCGGCTAGCTGCTGATTGGCTCACCACACTGCGTTGGTCCCACCGATGCCTTTCTCCTCAGGAATGAAAACATTTCCAGCTGTGGGAAAACATTCCTGGTGATGTCTGAATGAAACGCGTGCAGCCACAGGTGTTTTTACTTGTCTTATTTAATTTTCTGAATAAATCTGATTCATGAAAAAAGTCCGACCAGCTTCTTCTTGTTGTTGTTATTGATGAGGAAAATAAAACTGAACGAGTCGCCTCAGCACGAAAGGAACTTTATGTTCCCTGGTTTATTCGTTCAGACGCTTCTTACTTGCAAACGTGCACGTGGAGGTCCACCAATCAACTTTAACGTTGAATAATTTCACACTCAGTAGGTCACATGAAACATTCACAAACGAGCCGAATAACAAGCAAGCGCGGGTTTATTTTGATGGGAACACCAGCATCAGTCACCAGTTGGTGGCGCTAAATTGTTGCATGAAAAACCACCAAGAAAACAAGAAGTGGTTGTTGCATCCACGTACAAAGTATCCATCTTGGTATCGGTATCAGTATCAGTATCAGTTTTGGTATTGGTATCGGTATTGGTATCAGTCTTGGTCCAGACATTGGGAACCAGTCCAGAAGCGGGTCCAAAGCAGGTCTAGATGTCGGGAACCAGTCTAGAAGCAATGTCTAGACATCAGTAATCCATTGAAAAGCAGATCCAGATGTCGGGAACTAGTCCAGAAGCAGGTCCAAAACAGGTTAAGATGTTGGGAACCTGTTCAAAAACGGGTCCAGATGTTGGAAACCAGTCTAGAAGCAGGTCCAAAGAAGGTCTAGACGTGAAACATTAGTAAGACGCGGAGACCTGAAGTGGCATCTTCACATTTTCCCACACAACGCTTCTGGTTGGTTTCAGCACCCCGTAGGAAGCCTGTAAAGGTCACGTGACTTCATACAGAAAATTTTATTGGATGTTTTTATGCCTTTATTGACAGGCTTGTAGTATGGATCAGTCTCAGAGCAGAGTAGACGTTTATTCTGTTCATTATGAAACATTATGATAGCTGACCTATCATTCAGAAACTTCCTACTCGACTTTTTTCCAACATACATGCACATCAACACGGCTGACTGAGTGGTGGGGATCATGACATGCAGGGATGTTGTGTAGAATTACACCACCTGAATAGGAGCTCATACTTCCTGACAGGAAACTGCAGCCGGTTGTTAATCAGTCACTGTTTGATTTCCCTCCAGATCAGAAGCACCTCGGCATGTTTACCCTCCACTATTTACCGTCTGAAATGACGCTGCTTTTTAATTATTTCCATCTGACATTTTGATGAAAGAGTGTGCTTGAACCTATATGAGTCAGAGAAAAAAATATTTAACCAGCATACGAGTGACAGGAAGTTCAGCTCTTATTAAATATTCGGTCCTTTTGACTTAGCTTTATTACAAACCCTTTTTAATTTTTGTTTTTATCATAAGAGCCTTATTTGTGTGCATTTTTAATTTAAATTTATTAAAAAATATAGACCTCCTGTGGGCTCACCATCTGCGGGAGGAGCCGTAGGGGTCGGGTGCAGTGCGAGTTGGGCGGCAGCAAGAGGCGGGGACCCTGGCGGTCCGATCCCCGGCTGCAGAAGCTGGCTCTAGGGACGTGGAACGTCACCTCTCTGGTGGGGAAGGAGCCTGAGCTTGTGCGCGAGGTTGAGCGGTTCCGGCTAGATATAGTTGGACTCACCTCGACGCATGGCTTGGGCTCTGGAACCAGAACCCTCGAGAGGGGCTGGACTTTCTTCCACTCTGGAGTTGCTCATGGTGAGAGGCGCCGAGCAGGTGTGGGCATTCTCATCAGCCCCCAGCTTGGTGCCTGCACGTTGGGGTTTACCCCGGTGGATGAAAGGGTAGTTTCCCTCCGCCTCCGGGTGGGGGGACGGGTCCTGACTGTTGTCTGTGCTTATGCACCGAACAGCAGTTCAGAGTACCCACCCTTTCTGGAGTCCTTGGAGGGAGTGCTGGAGGGTGCTCCTTCTGGGGACTCCATTGTTCTGCTGGGGGACTTCAATGCTCACGTGGGCAATGACAGTGAGACCTGGAGGGGAGTGATTGGGAGGCATGGTCCCCCCCCCCCCTCTGAACCCAAATGGTGTTTTGTTATTGGACTTCTGTGCTCGTCATGGATTTTCCATAACGAACACTCCCTGGGCCGCAATTTGATGATCGACTTTGTAGTCGTATCGTCGGACCTGCGGCCACATGCCTTGGACACTCGGGTGAAGAGGGGGGCGGAGCTTCAACAGATCACCGCCTGGTGGTGATTTGGCTCAGATGGTGGGGGAGGAAGCCGGTCAGAGCTGGCAGGCCCAAACGTGTTGTGAGGGTCTGCTGGGAACGTCTGGCTGAGTCCCCCGTCAGAGCGAGCTTCAACTCCCACCTTCAGAGCTTCGAACATGTCCCGACTGAGGTGGGGGACACATTAAGTCCAAATTGGCTGTGTTTGTGCCTCTATTGTTGAGGCGGCCAGCCGGAGCTGTGGCTGTAAGGTCGTTGGTGCCTGTCGTGGCGGCAATCCCAGGACTCGTTGGTGGACACCAGCAGTGAGGGATGCCGTCAAGCTGAAGGAGTCCTATCGGGCCTTCTTGGCCTGTGGGAGTCTGGAGGCAGCTGATGGGTACCAACAGGCTAAGCGGCATGCGGCTTCGGCTGTCGCCAAGGCAAAAACTCAGGCATGGGAGGAGTTCGGCGAGGCCATGGAGAAAGACTTGCGGACGGCTTCGAGGCGATTCTGGTCCGCCATCCGGCAGCTCAGGAGGGGGAAGCAGTGCTCCATCAATACTGTGTACAGTGGAGGTGGGGAGCTGCTGACCTCAACTCGGGACGTTGCGAGTCGGTGGAAGGAATACTGACGACCTCCTCAATCCTACCAACACGTCTTCCGATGAGGAAGCAGAGCTGGTGGACTCAGGGGTGGACTCTCCTATCTCTGGGGCTGAAGTCACTGAGGTGGTCAAAAAGCTCCTTGGCGGCAAGGCCCCGGGGGTGGATGAGATCCGCCCGGAGTTCCTTAAGGCTCTGGATGCTGTGGGGCTGTCCTGGCTGACACGCCTCTGCAGCATCGCGTGGACATCGGGGGCAGTACCGCTGGACTGGCAGACCAGGGTGGTGGTCCCCCTTTTTAAGAAGATGGAATGGAGGGTGTGTTCCAATTACAGGGGAATCACACTCCTCAGGCTCCATGGAAAGGTCATTTCAGGGGTTCTGGAGAGGAGGGTCCACCGGATAGTCAAATCTCGGATTGAGGAGGAGCAGTGCGGTTTTTGTCCTGGTCGCGGAACAGTGGACCAGCTATATACCCTCTTTGGGGTCCTGGAGGGGGCATGGGAGTTTGCCCACCAGTCTACATGTGCTTTGTGGACCTGGAGAAGGCGTTCGATTGTGTCCTCCGGGGGCTCCTGTGGGGGGTACTCCGGGAGTATGGGGTACCGGACCCGCTTGTATGAGCTGTCCGGTCCCTGTACGACAGGTGTCAGAGCTTCATCCGCATTGCCGGTAGTAAGTCGGATTAGTTTCCAGTGAGGGTTGGACTCCGCCAAGGCTGCCCTTTATCACCGATTCTGTTCATAACTTATATGGACAGAACTTCTAGGTGCAGCCGAGGTGTTGAGGGGATCCGGCTTGGTAGCCTCAGGATTGGGGTCCCTGCTTTTTGCAGATGACGTGGTCCTGTTGGCTTCATCTGGTCGTGATCTCCAGCTCTCACTTGAGCGATTCGCAGCTGAATGGGAAGCGGCTGGGATGAGAATCAGCACCTCCAAATCTGAGACCATGGTCCTCAGCCAGAATAGGGTGGTTTGCCCTCTCCGGGTCGGGAGTCAGGTCCTGCCTCAAGTGGAGGAGTTTAAATATCTCGGGGTCTTGTTCAGAGTGAGGGAAGGATGGAGCGCGAGATCGACAGACGGATCGGTGCGGAGTCTGCGCCGGTCTGTCGTGGTGAAGAAGGAGCTGAGCCAGAAGGCGAAGCTCTCCATTTACCAGTCGATCTACGTTCCTACCCTCACCTATGGTCATGAGCTGTGGGTCGTGACCGAAAGAACGAGATCTCGTATACAGGCGGCTGAAATGAGTTTCCTCTGCAGGGTGGCCGGGCTCTCCCTTAGAGATAGGGTGAGGAGCTCGGTCATCCGGGAGGAGATCAGAGTAGAGCCGCTGCTCCTCCACATCGAGAGGAACCAGTTGAGGTGGCTCGGGCATCTGGTCAGGATGCCTCCTGGACCTCCCTGGTGAGGTGTTCCAGGCACGTCCCTCTGGAAGGAGACCCCGGGGAAGACCCAGGACACGCTGGAGGGATTATATCTCTCGGCTGGCCTGGGAACGCCTCGGGATCCCCCCCGCAGAGTTGGTAAATGTGGCTGGGGAGAGGGAAGTCTGGGCTTCCTTGCTTAGGCAGAAGATGGATAGATGGATGGATGGATAGATGGATAGAAAATATTGTTTTATTTAATATTTTAATCAAACCTTCAGACGAACAACTGAACAAAGAACAACACTGAGCAAATTAAGTAAAGACAGGCCCAAGTCTGAACACGGTTGTTAAGTCTGTTCATCCTCTAGGGGGCAGTGCTGAGTTCAGCGTTCACTTCCATGTTTTGACATCGGTTGCTAGCGGTAACGCACCACTAGAGAGTTGTTTAGAGCCGTCCGAAGACACAGAAGTTTTTTAATGTTCTTATTTTGGCAGTTTCTGCATTGCCTTCTTCCTGTTCCTCTTCTTCTCTGATTGGTTCTTTTCACTGGTTGCATGCATCAGTAATGCAACTCAGCACTGCCCCCTGTGGTTCCTGGTGGTGTTGCTCTGTTTTTCTGTCTCAAGTGATGGAAAACTAAGCTTTTTGACAACAGATGAAATAAGGTACGTAACCGACGCAGGCGGACGGACAGTTTAGTCCGCCTCCTGCGTATCCGTCTGCATATCGTCTCTAAAAGGACGTTGAGAGTCAAGCAGTGAGTGGAAACAGACTGCGAGCCAACTCTTCTGATTCACAACAAAGCTTTGGCAGGTATGTGTCCAGACTTCCTTCGGCGGATTCGGCTGTTTCAGCGTGAGCGTCCACTTCATTTACGCAATTCAATAAGACGTTTTTATCCAACATATAATAATGACATCCAAAGATTAAGGAGTTATTTGGTTACCAGCAAGAGTAGATATAACGCCGGGCCTTTAGCCGTCTAGTGGAACTATTGCAATATTTTCTGTGATGATTCTATATCAATATTCAAAACAGCTATCAATTTTATCAAACAACTGATCTTTACTGATGAGGCAGATTTTCATTTCTTAATTCATCTTGTACATAAATGTCAGTGTTTTTATTTATTCTACAGTGAAATGGAGATCATCTGTCCTCTTTCAGAAAGTTGATGTCAAGCCTGCAGCAGTGTTCAGCGTTTGCTATGATTAAGGAAAAAATGCAATATTTTGTCTTGCTCATAGAATCCTGATATATCGCAATATCAGCGTATTGTATCACCAGATTTTTGCCAATACACACCCCGAGTATGTCAACATTTGTGTAAATGTTTGGAGAACCGAAACAACCTTGAATGTTCTATATTTGCAGTCAGCACTCCCAGTTGGTTTTATTTTTTTCTGAATACGACCAACAAAAAACGTTTGTAGAAAATGCAGAATTTACCAAAACAGTAAAAGTTTTTTGGATCATTTCTTTGGGTAACTGTACTTCTTGTTGAGAACATAGTTTGTGCCCATAAAGAGCAACTCATTCAGCTTTTGCTGTTTATTATTGTCTGAACAAACGAGACATGTTGCAGTTTAACATTTTCTTTATTTAATTCAAACCAACTCAAAGAAACCCACAAACGCCACTCTGCTGTTCATCCCATGTTTTACTGCCAGGTTTGGCTGAGTTTAAAGGCGATCTTTGCAGATTTTCCAGCAGTCAAACATCTTTTTCTGCAAAATGTGTTTTAACACTGACTGTGCCGGCGTTGCAAGCACCGAGAACAGCAAAAGCTTTCCTACAACATTAATATGACAAAACAGGAAATATCTTCAAAATTTTCACAGAAAACATGCAACTAAAATGTGATATTTATGTAAGAAACAGAACAGTGACATTCTCTCTGTAACAACTGAAGCCTGAATAAAAATTGTGGAACTTTCTTCAATTTCAGTTGATTAAAGAAATTCATCGGCTGTTCAGAATCAGTTTTTATTCATCAGCGATCAGCTGTATTTCTCTGAAAAAGCCGAGTTGAACCTTTTAATAGTTCATATTTGCAGTCAGACAGAAAAATGAAGTTTTTTTCCCCTCAAAAGTACATGTTTGAAAACATGAAAATAAAGTTTATTTTTTAGCGAGGAACCATGTTGCGTGACAAACGAGAAACGTTGCAACCTGCGAACAGCAGATGCATTACCGTTGCAGTTTTTTGCAAAATGAAAATGATATTTTTGCAGGTGTGTTGGCGAGGGGATGCGTCTAAACGCTGCAGCATGGCGGACTCAGCCCGTATGATACCCAAAAACAAATCAATTTAGATAGAAATACATAAAATATGTATAAGATGAATTTTATTTGTTGGTTTGTGTCACAACATGCAGCTACAGCTGTTAAACTCTGCATGGATTGTGGGCGTGTCCTCACCCAACATTGAAATAGCATTTTTGTTGTTTTTATGCATAAACATCACGGTAGGATGAAAACGTAGAACTTCCTCGTCATGTGACGTGGTAGGAACATGCGAATGGCGAGCAACTCAAGCTGCGAGCAGCGACACGGGCAAATTTTAGCGACAGAAAACGTCTCCCAGCTTTCACTACAAACACAAACTCAACGTAAAAACCTTTCAGAAGTCATGAGGAGGAGCTTCTATCTGCAACTTTTCAGTCTTCTGCGGAGCTCGAGGAGCCTTTCTGCACCTCAGGATGTGGAGCTTCGCCGTCACGCTCCTAAAGCAGCAGTTCAACGTGCTCCGGACCGCTGATGACGACAAGTAGAAGATAAACGGATCCAGGCAGGCGTTGAGGGTGCTGGAGAGCAACGCCACTTCCCTCCACTCTTGGCTCTCATGTTTGACAAAGCCCACCACGTGGGAGGCGTTGTAAGGCCCGAAGCAGACGGTGAAAACGATCAGCGTGCCGAGCGCCAACCCGATGCATCGCAGCCGTCGCCGCCGGCTGATGTTCGGAAGCCGGGACAGGATGAGGATGAAGTTGATGTAACAGAAGCTGCTTATTAAGAAGGGGACGCAGAAGAGCACCACGAAGAGCTCCAGGCGGACCGGCAGCAGGATCTCCAGCTCGACATCGGTGAAGTTGTGATAGCAGGTGGTTGGAGGCGGGACGGGGCCGCTACCGTTGGAGCCGTCACCTTGGTGCCACTGGTCGTAGGGCAGGATGTAGACGATGCTGAGATTGGAGGAAGTCACCACCCAGAACGCCACGCAGGCCCAGGCGGCGTATCGGGGCCGGCGGCACAGAGAGTAGCGGAAGGGGAAGGCGACCCCCAGGTAGCGCTCCACGCTGACGGCGGTGAGCAGCAGTGTGCTGTTGTAGATGGTGACGTAGAACAGGAAGCTGGTCAGCGGGCACAGCGGGAACGGCAGCAGCCACAACATGGAGTCCTGGGCTTCCTTCATTTTAAACGGCAGGCAGGCCAGGAAAACTAGGTCGGAGATGGTGAGGCTGAGGAGGAGGATGTCGATTGGCGCCGCCTTGCGACGCACCTTGCAGCAGAGGCTTCCGAATGCCAGGATGTTGGCGGGGACCCCCATGAAGAAGGTGAGGATGTAGACGGAAAGCAGCAGGCGGGAGGCCAGCATGGCGGCGGATCGGATCAGAACGTTCTCTGAAGAAGAAAGAACAGGTTCAGACCTGGTGGTGGACTTTCCGTCCAGCAGCAGCCGCTGGGAGGACTGGTGGGAAACCAGTAGCTTTAGAGACCACGCCCTCAACCAGAGGCCACGCCTCTGATCGCCTGCTTCATCCACTCAGATCCGTTTCCTCTCGACCCCACCTTCCTCTTTCACTTTCTCCTGTCTGATCCCTCCATCATCATCATCCTCACCCGCCCACATCCATCCATCATCTTCATCCATCCATTCATCATCCATCCATCATCTTCATCCATCATCTTCATCCATCCATTCATCATCCATCCATCCTTCATCATCCCTCCATCCATCATCATCCTCACCCTCCCACATCTATCCATCATCTCCATCCATTCATTCATCATCCAATCCTCCATCCATCCTTCCATCCTTCATCATCCCTCCATCCGTCCATTCATCATCCCTCAATCGATCCATCTATCATCTCCATCCATTCATTCATCATCCAATCATCCATCCATCCTTCCATCCTTCATCATCCCTCCATCCGTCCATTCATCATCCCTCAATCGATCCATCTATCATCTCCATCCATTCATTCATCATCCAATCATCCTTCCATCCTTCATCATCCCTCCATCCGTCCATTCATCATCCCTCAATCGATCCATCTATCATCTCCATCCATCCATTGATCCATCCATCATCCTCACCCTCCCACATCCATCCATCATCTTTATCCATCCATCATTATTATCCAATCATCCATCCATCCATCCTTCACCATCCCTCCATCCATCCATTCATCATCCACTAATCCATCCATCCATTGATCCATTCATCATCATCCTCACCCTCCCACATCCATTATCCATCCATCACCTTTATCCATCCACCCATCATCTATTCATCCATCATTCATCATCCATTCATCATAAAATCCATCCATCAATCCATCATCTTCATCCATCCATCATCATCATCCTCACCCTCCCACATCCATCATCCATCCATCCACCATTATCCATTCATCATCCCTTCATCCCTCCATCCATCCATTCATCATCCATCCATCTGGACTTTCTCTTTCCCCTCCTCCCCCATCAGTCCTGATCTGTGAACCAGGAGACTCCCCAGATGAACTGATCCAAAAACTTTGGTAAACCAGTAAACCCAGTTTGCTGGCGTGTTGCCTTCACTGGTAATCAGACAGGTCAGCAGTGCATTTCTCATTTTTTCCTGGACTCAAACCCCCAAGGAGAAAAAAGGCTTTTTGTTTACAAATAAAACAAAAACAGGTAAACATAAAGAGATAATCTGCGTCCAGACGTCCGACACAGAAAGATCTTTCATCAGAGGTTTTCCGTCCAGTCTGGTTTCACCACGCGAAGAAAAGCTCCGTTTATCAGCCAACAAACCACCTCAGTCTTCCAAGCTGCTGATCCCAACACAACAACCACTAAATATTACATATCGTATGCATCTATGCACTCTAATTCCAAAATAAATACATTCTGAATTTATTTGTTTGATGAAATAAATAAAAAGCCTGCAGAAATTTAGCGTTTTAAAATTGTAAATGTGTTTAAAACGGTTAAAAAAACATCCAAAAATGTGACTTTTTACTTGGAAACCAGAAGAAAAACCAAAAGTTATTTTTCTAGAAACTTTTATATTTCCTTTAAAATGAGTTTAAAAAAAAAACAAACAAATATTTTTGTTGCTTTTATGGGTTCATATAGTCGCTTATTTCTGTATATGATCCATAAAAAAGGCCTGAAATGAGATATTTATTATACACAACAAACTACAGATTCATTTGGAGAAAAATTAATGTGAAATTTAGTTTTTCTAAAAATAAACCAACATCTATGTTCTGTTATCCCAGTATTTGCTTTGGATAAAGAAATTACCAATAAAATGAATAAAACTAAACCAATTCTTTAAATTTCAACCTTTATTTAAACTAATTCTAGACGACATAAGAAATGAACTCCTGGTTCTGAATTTACCTGAGTTAAAGATGAAGATTCCTCCTCTTCATCGCTGCTTCTGCTCTCCCTTCAAGTCGGACTGGAGATGAAGATGCTCGTCGCCGTTTAATAAGCTTCAACTCCGGAAATTTAATCAACTTCTGAACACAATCTGCCCCGCTGTGTTCTCTAAACATGGTCTCCTAGCAACCCCAGAGGTCAGGCGTGACGCCGTTCATCAGAACAGCTGTAAAACTGATGCAAAGGTCATGTGACTCGTCTCCCCGCCTCCCTTCCTGTAGAAGCCCCGTTTCCATGGAGACCATCCATCCCAGTCCGAGGAGATGAAAGTGTTTTTAGTCTTCATCCCAGTTTGACCAGTCTGACAGAAATCTTCCAGGAACAGTTCTCCAGCATCCCTGGAAGGACTTTCCAGGAACGGTTCTCCAGCATCCTGGAAGGACTTTCCAGGAACAGTTCTCCAGCATCCTGGAAGGACTTTCCAGGAACAGTTCTCCAGCATCCTGGGAGGACTTTCCAGGAACAGTTCTCCAGCATCCTGGAAGGACTTTCCAGGAACAGTTCTCCAGCATCCTGGAAGGACTTTCCAGGAACAGTTCTCCAGCATCCTGGAAGGACTTTCCAGGAACAGTTCTCCAGCATCCTGGAAGGACTTTCCAGGAACAGTTCTCCAGCATCCTGGAAGGACTTTCCAGGAACAGTTCTCCAGCATCCTGGAAGGACTTTCCAGGAACAGTTCTCCAGCATCCTGGGAGGACTTTCCAGGAACAGTTCTCCAGCATCCTGGAAGGACTTTCCAGGAACAGTTCTCCAGCATCCTGGGAGGACTTTCCAGGAACAGTTCTCCAGCATCCTGGAAGGACTTTCCAGGAACAGTTCTCCAGCATCCTGGAAGGACTTTCCAGGAACAGTTCTCCAGCATCCTGGGAGGACTTTCCAGAACAGTTCTCCAGCATCCTGGAAGGACTTTCCAGGAACAGTTCTCCAGCATCCTGGAAGGACTTTCCAGGAACAGTTCTCCAGCATCCTGGAAGGACTTTCCAGGAACAGTTCTCCAGCATCCTGGAAGGACTTTCCAGGAACAGTTCTCCAGCGTCCTGGGAGGACTTTCCCAGGAACAGTTCTCCAGCGTCCTGGAAGGACTTTCCAGGAACAGTTCTCCAGCATCCTGGAAGGACTTTCCAGGAACAGTTCTCCAGCATCCTGGAAGGACTTTCCAGGAACAGTTCTCCAGCATCCTGGAAGGACTTTCCAGGAACAGTTCTCCAGCATCCTGGGAGGACTTTCCAGGAACAGTTCTCCAGCATCCTGGAAGGACTTTCCAGGAACAGTTCTCCAGCATCCTGGGAGGACTTTCCAGGAACAGTTCTCCAGCATCCTGGAAGGACTTTCCAGGAACAGTTCTCCAGCATCCTGGGAGGACTTTCCAGGAACAGTTCTCCAGCATCCTGGAAGGACTTTCCAGGAACAGTTCTCCAGCATCCTGGGAGGACTTTCCAGGAACAGTTCTCCAGCATCCTGTAAGGACTTTCCAGGAACAGTTCTCCAGCATCCTGGGAGGACTTTCCAGGAACAGTTCTCCAGCATCCTGGAAGGACTTTCCAGGAACAGTTCTCCAGCATCCTGGAGGACTTTCCAGGAACAGTTCTCCAGCATCCTGGAAGGACTTTCCAGGAACAGTTCTCCAGCATCCTGGGAGGACTTTCCAGGAACAGTTCTCCAGCATCCTGGAAGGACTTTCCAGGAACAGTTCTCCAGCATCCTGGAAGGACTTTCCAGGAACAGTTCTCCAGCATCCTGGAAGGACTTTCCAGGAACAGTTCTCCAGCATCCTGGAAGGACTTTCCAGGAACAGTTCTCCAGCGTCCTGGGAGGACTTTCCAGGAACAGTTCTCCAGCGTCCTGGGAGGACTTTCCAGGAACAGTTCTCCAGCGTCCTGGAAGGACTTTCCAGGAACAGTTCTCCAGCATCCTGGAAGGACTTTCCAGGAACAGTTCTCCAGCATCCTGGAAGGACTTTCCAGGAACAGTTCTCCAGCATCCTGGGAGGACTTTCCAGGAACAGTTCTCCAGCATCCTGGGAGGACTTTCCAGGAACAGTTCTCCAGCATCCTGGGAGGACTTTCCAGGAACAGTTCTCCAGCATCCTGGAAGGACTTTCCAGGAACAGTTCTCCAGCATCCTGGAAGGACTGTCCAGGAAAAGTTCTCCAGCATCCTGGAAGGACTTTCCAGGAACAGTTCTCCAGCATCCTGGAAGGACTTTCCAGGAACAGTTCTCCAGCATCCTGGAAGGACTTTCCAGGAACAGTTCTCCAGCATCCTGGAAGGACTTTCCAGGAACAGTTCTCCAGCATCCTGGGAGGACTTTCCAGGAACAGTTCTCCAGCATCCTGGGAGGACTTTCCAGGAACAGTTCTCCAGCATCCTGGAAGGACTTTCCAGGAACAGTTCTCCAGCATCCTGGAAGGACTTTCCAGGAACAGTTCTCCAGCATCCTGGGAGGACTTTCCAGGAACAGTTCTCCAGCATCCTGGGAGGACTTTCCAGGAACAGTTCTCCAGCATCCTGGAAGGACTTTCCAGGAACAGTTCTCCAGCATCCTGGGAGGACTTTCCAGGAACAGTTCTCCAGCATCCTGGAAGGACTTCCAGGAACAGTTCTCCAGCATCCTGGAAGGACTTTCCAGGAACAGTTCTCCAGCATCCTGGGAGGACTTTCCAGGAACAGTTCTCCAGCATCCTGGAAGGACTTTCCAGGAACAGTTCTCCAGCATCCTGGAAGGACTTTCCAGGAACAGTTCTCCAGCATCCTGGAAGGACTTTCCAGGAACAGTTCTCCAGCATCCTGGAAGGACTTTCCAGGAACAGTTCTCCAGCATCCTGGGAGGACTTTCCAGGAACAGTTCTCCAGCATCCTGGAAGGACTTTCCAGGAACAGTTCTCCAGCATCCTGGGAGGACTTTCCAGGAACAGTTCTCCAGCATCCTGGAAGGACTTTCCAGGAACAGTCTCCAGCATCCTGGAAGGACTGTCCAGGAAAAGTTCTCCAGCATCCTGGAAGGACTTTCCAGGAACAGTTCTCCAGCATCCTAGAAGGACTTTCCAGGAACAGTTCTCCAGCATCCTGGAAGGACTGTCCAGGAAAAGTTCTCCAGCATCCTGGAAGGACTTTCCAGGAACAGTTCTCCAGCATCCTGGAAGGACTTTCCAGGAACAGTTCTCCAGCATCCTGGAAGGACTTTCCAGGAACAGTTCTCCAGCATCCTGGAAGGACTTTCCAGGAACAGTTCTCCAGCATCCTGGGAGGACTTTCCAGGAACAGTTCTCCAGCATCCTGGGAAGGACTTTCCAGGAACAGTTCTCCAGCATCCTGGAAGGACTTTCCAGGAACAGTTCTCCAGCATCCTGGAAGGACTTTCCAGGAACAGTTCTCCAGCGTCCTGGAAGGACTTTCCAGGAACAGTTCTCCAGCATCCTGGGAGGACTTTCCAGGAACAGTTCTCCAGCATCCTGGAAGACTTTCCAGGAACAGTTCTCCAGCATCCTGGAAGGACTTTCCAGGAACAGTTCTCCAGCATCCTGGAAGGACTTTCCAGGAACAGTTCTCCAGCATCCTGGAAGGACTTTCCAGGAAAAGTTCTCCAGCATCCTGGAAGGACTTTCCAGGAACAGTTCTCCAGCGTCCTGGAAGGACTTTCCAGGAACAGTTCTCCAGCGTCCTGGGAGGACTTTCCAGGAACAGTTCTCCAGCATCCTGGAAGGACTTTCCAGGAACAGTTCTCCAGCATCCTGAAGGACTTTCCAGGAACAGTTCTCCAGCGTCCTGGAAGGACTTTCCAGGAACAGTTCTCCAGCGTCCTGGGAGGACTTTCCAGGAACAGTTCTCCAGCATCCTGGAAGGACTTTCCAGGAACAGTTCTCCAGCATCCTGGAAGGACTTTCCAGGAACAGTTCTCCAGCATCCTGGGAGGACTTTCCAGGAACAGTTCTCCAGCATCCAGGGAGGACTTTCCAGGAACAGTTCTCCAGCATCCTGGAAGGACTTTCCAGGAACAGTTCTCCAGCATCCTGGGAGGACTTTCCAGGAACAGTTCTCCAGCATCCTGGGAGGACTTTCCAGGAACAGTTCTCCAGCATCCTGGAAGGACTTTCCAGGAACAGTTCTCCAGCATCCTGGAAGGACTTTCCAGGAACAGTTCTCCAGCATCCTGGAAGGACTTTCCAGGAACAGTTCTCCAGCATCCTGGAAGGACTTTCCAGGAACAGTTCTCCAGCATCCTGGAAGGACTTTCCAGGAACAGTTTCTCCAGCATCCTGGAAGGACTTTCCAGGAACAGTTCTCCAGCGTCCTGGGAGGACTTTCCAGGAACAGTTCTCCAGCGTCCTGGAAGGACTTTCCAGGAACAGTTCTCCAGAATCCTGGAAGGACTTTCCAGGAACAGTTCTCCAGCATCCTGGGAGGACTTTCCAGGAACAGTTCTCCAGCATCCTGGAAGGACTTTCCAGGAACAGTTCTCCAGCATCCTGGGAGGACTTTCCAGGAACAGTTCTCCAGCATCCTGGAAGGACTTTCCAGGAACAGTTCTCCAGCATCCTGGAAGGACTTTCCAGGAACAGTTCTCCAGCATCCTGGAAGGACTTTCCAGGAACAGTTCTCCAGCGTCCTGGGAGGACTTTCCAGGAACAGTTCTCCAGCGTCCTGGAAGGACTTTCCAGGAACAGTTCTCCAGCATCCTGGGAGGACTTTCCAGGAACAGTTCTCCAGCATCCTGGAAGGACTTTCCAGGAACAGTTCTCCAGCATCCTGGGAGGACTTTCCAGGAACAGTTCTCCAGCATCCTGGGAGGACTTTCCAGGAACAGTTCTCCAGCATCCTGGGAGGACTTTCCAGGAACAGTTCTCCAGCATCCTGGGAGGACTTTCCAGGAACAGTTCTCCAGCATCCTGGAAGGACTTTCCAGGAACAGTTCTCCAGCATCCTGGAAGGACTTTCCAGGAACAGTTCTCCAGCATCCTGGAAGGACTTTCCAGGAACAGTTCTCCAGCATCCTGGGAGGACTTTCCAGGAACAGTTCTCCAGCATCCTGGAAGGACTTTCCAGGAACAGTTCTCCAGCATCCTGGGAGGACTTTCCAGGAACAGTTCTCCAGCATCCTGGAGGACTTTCCAGGAACAGTTCTCCAGCATCCTGGAAGGACTTTCCAGGAACAGTTCTCCAGCATCCTAGAAGGACTTTCCAGGAACAGTTCTCCAGCATCCTGGAAGGACTGTCCAGGAACAGTTCTCCAGCATCCTGGAAGGACTTTCCAGGAACAGTTCTCCAGCATCCTGGGAGGACTTTCCAGGAACAGTTCTCCAGCATCCTGGGAGGACTTTCCAGGAACAGTTCTCCAGCATCCTGGGAGGACTTTCCAGGAACAGTTCTCCAGCATCCTGGAAGGACTTTCCAGGAACAGTTCTCCAGCATCCTGGGAGGACTTTCCAGGAACAGTTCTCCAGCATCCTGGGAGGACTTTCCAGGAACCGTTCTCCAGCATCCTGGAAGGACTTTCCAGGAACAGTTCTCCAGCATCCTGGAAGGACTGTCCAGGAACAGTTCTCCAGCATCCTGGAAGGACTTTCCAGGAACAGTTCTCCAGCATCCTGGAAGGACTTTCCAGGAACAGTTCTCCAGCATCCTGGGAGGACTTTCCAGGAACCGTTCTCCAGCATCCTGGAAGGACTTTCCAGGAACAGTTCTCCAGCATCCTGGAAGGACTTTCCAGGAACAGTTCTCCAGCATCCTGGAAGGACTTTCCAGGAACAGTTCTCCAGCATCCTGGAAGGACTTTCCAGGAACAGTTCTCCAGCATCCTGGGAGGACTTTCCAGGAACAGTTCTCCAGCATCCTGGAAGGACTTTCCAGGAACAGTTCTCCAGCATCCTGGGAGGACTTTCCAGGAACAGTTCTCCAGCATCCTGGAAGGACTTTCCAGGAACAGTTCTCCAGCATCCTGGAAGGACTTTCCAGGAACAGTTCTCCAGCATCCTGGAAGGACTTTCCAGGAACAGTTCTCCAGCATCCTGGGAGGACTTTCCAGGAACAGTTCTCCAGCATCCTGGAAGGACTTTCCAGGAACAGTTCTCCAGCATCCTGGAGGACTTTCCAGGAACAGTTCTCCAGCATCCTGGAAGGACTTTCCAGGAACAGTTCTCCAGCATCCTGGGAGGACTTTCCAGGAACAGTTCTCCAGCATCCTGGAAGGACTTTCCAGGAACAGTTCTCCAGCATCCTGGGAGGACTTTCCAGGAACAGTTCTCCAGCATCCTGGAAGGACTTTCCAGGAACAGTTCTCCAGCATCCTGGAAGGACTTTCCAGGAACAGTTCTCCAGCATCCTGGAAGGACTTTCCAGGAACAGTTCTCCAGCATCCTGGAGAGGGACTTTCCAGGAACAGTTCTCCAGCATCCTGGAAGGACTTTCCAGGAACAGTTCTCCAGCATCCTGGAGGACTTTCCAGGAACAGTTCTCCAGCATCCTGGAAGGACTTTCCAGGAACAGTTCTCCAGCATCCTGGGAGGACTTTCCAGGAACAGTTCTCCAGCATCCTGGAAGGGACTTTCCAGGAACAGTTCTCCAGCATCCTGGAAGGACTTTCCAGGAACAGTTCTCCAGCATCCTGGAAGGACTTTCCAGGAACAGTTCTCCAGCATCCTGGAGGACTTTCCAGGAACAGTTCTCCAGCATCCTGGAAGGACTTTCCAGGAACAGTTCTCCAGCATCCTGGGAGGACTTTCCAGGAACAGTTCTCCAGCATCCTGGAAGGACTTTCCAGGAACAGTTCTCCAGCATCCTGGAAGGACTTTCCAGGAACAGTTCTCCAGCATCCTGGAAGGACTTTCCAGGAACAGTTCTCCAGCATCCTGGAAGGACTTTCCAGGAACAGTTCTCCAGCATCCTGGAAGGACTTTCCAGGAACAGTTCTCCAGCATCCTGGAAGGACTTTCCAGGAACAGTTCTCCAGCATCCTGGAAGGACTTTCCAGGAACAGTTCTCCAGCATCCTGGAAGGACTTTCCAGGAACAGGTTCTCCAGCATCCTGGGAAGGACTTTCCAGGAACGGTTCTCCAGCATCCTGGAGGACTTTCCAGGAACAGTTCTCCAGCATCCTGGAGGACTTTCCAGGAACAGTTCTCCAGCATCCTGGAAGGACTTTCCAGGAACAGTTCTCCAGCATCCTGGAAGGACTTTCCAGGAACAGTTCTCCAGCATCCTGGAAGGACTTTCCAGGAACAGTTCTCCAGCATCCTGGAAGGACTTTCCAGGAACAGTTCTCCAGCATCCTGGAAGGACTTTCCAGGAACAGTTCTCCAGCATCCTGGAAGGACTTTCCAGGAACAGTTCTCCAGCATCCTGGAAGGACTTTCCAGGAACAGTTCTCCAGCATCCTGGGAGGACTTTCCAGGAACAGTTCTCCAGCATCCTGGAAGGACTTTCCAGGAACAGTTCTCCAGCATCCTGGAGGACTTTCCAGGAACAGTTCTCCAGCATCCTGGAAGGACTTTCCAGGAACAGTTCTCCAGCATCCTGGAAGGACTTTCCAGGAACAGTTCTCCAGCATCCTGGAAGGACTTTCCAGGAACAGTTCTCCAGCATCCTGGAGGACTTTCCAGGAACAGTTCTCCAGCATCCTGGAGGACTTTCCAGGAACAGTTCTCCAGCATCCTGGAGGACTTTCCAGGAACAGTTCTCCAGCATCCTGGAAGGACTTTCCAGGAACAGTTCTCCAGCATCCTGGAAGGACCTTTCCAGGAACAGTTTCTTTC
>NC_136617.1:5683912-5708912 GCF_933228915.1 Telmatherina bonti
GGATTGGATTCTAAAGGATTCTGGTGGATTCTGAAGGATTCTGGTGGATTCTGAAGGTTCTGGTGGATTCTGAAGGATTCTGGTGGATTCTGGTGGATTCTGCTGATTCTGGTGGATTCTGAAGGATTCTGGTGGATTCTGCTGGATTCTGGTGGATTCTGCTGGATTCTGAAGGATTCTGCTGGATTCTGAAGGATTCTGGTGGATTCTGAAGGATTCTGAAGGATTCTGGTGGATTCTGAAGGATTCTGGTGGATTCTGGTGGATTCTGAAGGATTCTGGTGGATTCTGAAGGATTCTTGTGGATTCTGAAGGATTCTGGTGGATTCTAAAGGATTCTGCTGGATTCTGGTGGATTCTGAAGGATTCTGGTGGATTCTGGTGGATTCTGGTGGATTCTGGTGGATTCTGAAGGATTCTTAAGAATTCTGAAGGATTCTGGTGGATTTCTGAAGGATTCTGTGGATTCTGAAGGATTCTGGTGGATCTGAAGATCTGCTGGATTCTGGTGGATTCTGAAGGATTCTGCTGGATTCTGAAGGATTCTGGTGGATTCTGAAGGATTCTGCTGGATTCTGGTGGATTCTGAAGGATTCTCAAAAGTCTGAAGGATTCTGGTGGATTCTGAAGGATTCTGGTGGATTCTGAAGGATTCTGAAGGATTCTGGTGGATTCTGAAGGATTCTGGTGGATTCTGGTGGATTCTGCTGGATTCTTGTGGATTCTGACGAATTCTGAAGGATTCTGGTGGATTCTGGTGGATTCTGCTGGATTCTGGTGGATTCTGGTGGATTCTGAAGGATTCTAAAGGATTCTGGTGGATTCTGAAGGATTCTGGTGGATTCTGAAGGTTCTGGTGGATTCTGAAGGATTCTGGTGGATTCTGAAGGATTCTGGTGGATTCTGCTGGATTCTGGTGGATTCTGAAGGATTCTCAAGAATTCTGAAGGATTCTGGTGGATTCTGAAGGAGAAGGATTCTGGTGGATTCTGAGGATTCTGCTGGATTCTGGTGGATTCTGAAGGATTCTGGTGGATTCTGAAGGATTCTGGTGGATTCTGAAGGATTCTGCTGGATTCTGGTGGATTCTGAAGGATTCTCAAGAATTCTGAAGGATTCTGGTGGATTCTGAAGGATTCTGGTGGATTCTGAAGGATTCTGGTGGATTCTGAAGGATTCTGAAGGATTCTGGTGGATTCTGAAGGATTCTGGTGGATTCTGAAGGATTCTGGTGGATTCTGGTGGATTCTGATCTGGATTCTGGTGATTCTGGTGGATTCTGAAGGATTCTAAAGGATTCTGGTGGATTCTGGTGGATTCTGACGAATTCTGAGGATTCTGGTGGATTCTGGTGGATTCTGCTGGATTCTGGTGGATTCTGGTGGATTCTGAAGGATTCTAAAGGATTCTGGTGGATTCTGAAGGATTCTGGTGGATTCTGAAGGTTCTGGTGGATTCTGAAGGATTCTGGTGGATCTGAAGGATTCTGGTGGATTCTGGTGGATTCTGCTGGATTCTGGTGGATTCTGAAGGATCTGGTGGATTCTGGTGGATTCTGCTGGATTCTGAAGGATTCTGCTGGATTCTGAAGGATTCTGGTGGATTCTGACGGATTCTGAAGGATTCTGGTGGATTCTGAAGGATTCTGGTGGATTCTGGTGGATTCTGAAGGATTCTGGGAGGATTCTGGTGGATTCTGGTGGAATCTGAAGGATTCTGAATGATTCTGGTGGATTCTGGTGGATTCTGCTGGATTCTTGTGGATTCTGACGAATTCTGAAGGATTCTGGTGGATTCTGCTGGATTCTGAAGGATTCTAAAGGATTCTGGTGGATTCTGAGGATTCTGGTGGATTCTGAAGGTTCTGGTGGATTCTGAAGGATTCTGGTGGATTCTGAAGGATTCTGGTGGATTCTGGTGGATTCTGCTGGATTCTTGTGGATTCTGACGAATTCTGAAGGATTCTGGTGGATTCTGCTGGATTCTGGTGGATTCTGGTGGATTCTGAAGGATTCTAAAGGATTCTGGTGGATTCTGAAGGATTCTGGTGGATTCTGAAGGTTCTGGTGGATTCTGAAGGATTCTGGTGGATTCTGAAGGATTCTGGTGGATTCTGCTGGATTCTGAAGGATTCTCTAAGAATTCCTGAAGGATTCTGGTGGATTCTGAAGGATTCTTGTGGATTCTGACAGGTTCTGGTGGATTCTAAAGGATTCTGGTGGATTCTGAAGGATTCTGGTGGATTCTGAAGGTTCTGGTGGATTCTGAAGGATTCTGGTGGATTCTGAAGGATTCTGGTGGATTCTGGTGGATTCTGCAGGATTCTGGTGGATTCTGAAGGATTCTGGTGGATTCTGCTGGATTCTGGTGGATTCTGCTGGATTCTGAAGGATTCTGCTGGATTCTGAAGGATTCTGGTGGATTCTGAAGGATTCTGAAGGATTCTGGTGGATTCTGAGGATTCTGGTGGATTCTGGTGGATTCTGAAGGATTCTGGTGGATTCTGAAGGATTCTTGTGGATTCTGAAGGATTCTGGTGGATTCTAAAGGATTCTGCTGGATTCTGGTGGATTCTGAAGGATTCTGGGTGGATTCTGGTGGATTCTGAAGGATTCTGGTGGATTCTGGTGGATTCTGAAGGATTCTTAAGAATTCTGAAGGATTCTGGTGGATTCTGGAAGGATTCTTAAGAATTCTGAAGGATTCTGGTGGATTCTGAAGGATTCTTGTGGATTCTGAAGGATTCTGGTGGATTCTGAAGGATTCTGCTGGATTCTGGTGGATTCTGAAGGATTCTGCTCGGATTCTGAAGGATTCTGGTGGATTCTGAAGGATTCTGCTGGATTCTGGTGAATCTGAAGGATTCTCAAGAAGTCTGAAGGATTCTGGTGGATTCTGAAGGATTCTGGTGGATTCTGAAGGATTCTGAAGGATTCTGGTGGATTCTGAAGGATTCTGGTGGATTCTGAAGGATTCTGGTGGATTCTGAAGGATTCTGGTGGATTCTGCTGGATTCTTGTGGATTCTGACGAATTCTGAAGGATTCTGGTGGATTCTGGTGGATTCTGCTGATTCTGGTGGATTCTGGTGGATTCTGAAGGATTCTAAAGGATTCCTGGTGGATTCTGAAGGATTCTGGTGGATTCTGAAGGTTCTGGTGGATTCTGAAGGATTCTGGTTGGATTCTGAAGGATTCTGGTGGATTCTGCTGGATTCTGGTGGATTCTGAAGGATTCTCAAGAATTCTGAAGGATTCTGGTGGATTCTGAAGGATTCTTGTGGATTCTGAAGGATTCTGGTGGATTCTGAAGGATTCTGCTGGATTCTGGTGGATTCTGAAGGATTCTGGTGGATTTCTGAAGGATTCTGGTGGATTCTGAAGGATTCTGCTGGATTCTGGTGGATTCTGAAGGATTCTCAAGAATTCTGAAGGATTCTGGTGGATTCTGAAGGATTCTGGTGGATTCTGAAGGATTCTGAAGGATTCTGGTGGATTCTGAAGGATTCTGGTGGATTCTGGTGGATTCTGCTGGATTCTGGTGGATTCTGGTGGATTCTGAAGGATTCTAAAGGATTCTGGTGGATTCTGACGAATTCTGAAGGATTCTGGTGGATTCTGGTGGATTCTGAAGGATTCTAAAGGATTCTGGTGGATTCTGAAGGATTCTGGTGGATTCTGAGGTTCTGGTGGATTCTGAAGGATTCTGGTGGATTCTGAAGGATTCTGGTGGATTCTGGTGGATTCTGCTGGATTCTGGTGGGATTCTGAAGGATTCTGGTGGATTCTGGTGGATTCTGCTGGATTCTGAAGGATTCTGCTGGATTCTGAAGGATTCTGGGTGGATTCTGAAGGATTCTGGTGGATTCTGAAGGATTCTGGTGGATTCTGAAGGATTCTGGGTGGATTCTGAAGGATTCTGGTGGATTCTGGTGGATTCTGAAGGATTCTGGAGGATTCTGGTGGATTCTGGTGGAATCTGAAGGATTCTGAATGATTCTGGTGGATTCTGGTGGATTCTGCTGGATTCTTGTGGATTCTGACGAATTCTGAAGGATTCTGGTGGATTCTGGTGGATTCTGAAGGATTCTGGTGGATTCTGAAGGTTCTGGTGGATTCTGAAGGATTCTGGTGGATTCTGAAGGAGTTCTGGTGGATTCTGGTGGATTCTGCTGGATTCTTGTGGATTCTGACGAATTCTGAAGGATTCTGGTGGATTCTGGTGGATTCTGCTGGATTCTGGTGGATTCTGGTGGATTCTGAAGGATTCTAAAGGATTCTGGGTGGATTCTGAAGGATTCTGGTGGATTCTGAAGGTTCTGGTGGATTCTGAAGGATTCTGGTGGATTCTGAAGGATTCTGGTGGATTCTGCTGGATTCTGAAGGATTCTCAAGAATTCTGAAGGATTCTGGTGGATTCTGAAGGATTCTTGTGGATTCTGAAGGATTCTGTGGATTCTGAAGGATTCTGGTGGATTCTGAAGGATTCTGCTGGATTCTGAAGGATTCTCAAGAATTCTGAAGGATTCTGGTGGATTCTGAAGTATTCTGGTGGATTCTGAAGGATTCTGAAGGATTCTGGTGGATTCTGAAGGATTCTGGTGGATTCTGAAGGATTCTGGTGGATTCTGCTGGATTCTGGTGGATTCTGACCGAATTCTGAAGGATTCTGGTGGATTCTGGTGGATTCTGGTGGATTCTGAAGGTTCTGGTGGATTCTGAAGGATTCTGGTGGATTCTGCTGGATTCTGGTGGATTCTGAAGGATTCTGGTGGATTCTGGTGGATTCTGCTGGATTCTGAAGGATTCTGCTGGATTCTGGTGGATTCTGGTGGATTCTGGTGGATTCTGAAGGATTCTAAAGGATTCTGGTGGATTCTGCTGGATTCTGGTGGATTCTGAAGGATTCTGGTGGATTCTGAAGGTTCTGGTGGATTCTGAAGGATTCTGGTGGATTCTGAAGGATTCTGGTGGATTCTGGTGGATTCTGCTGGATTCTGGTGGATTCTGAATGGATTCTGGTGGATTCCTGGTGGATTCTGGTGGATTCTGGTGGATTCTGAAGGATTCTGGTGGATTCTGACGGATTCTGAAGGATTCTGGTGGATTCTGAAGGATTCTGGTGGATTCTGAAGGATTCTGGTGGATTCTGAAGGATTCTGGAGGATTCTGGTGGATTCTGAAGGATTCTGAAGGGTTCTGGTGGATTCTAAAGGATTCTGGTGGATTCTGAAGGATTCTGGTGGATTCTAAAGGATTCTGGTGGATTCTGGTGGATTCTGGTGGATTCTGAAGGATTCTGGTGGATTCTGCTGGATTCTGGTGGATTCTGAAGGATTCTGGTGGGATTCTGAAGGATTCTGGTGGATTCTGAAGGATTCTGGTGGATTCTGCTGGATTCTGGTGGATTCTGAAGGATTCTGCTGGATTCTGGTGGATTCTGAAGGATTCTGGTGGATTCTGAAGGATTCTGGTGGATTCTGAAGGATTCTGCTGGATTCTGAAGGATTCTGGTGGATTCTGAAGGATTCTACTGGATTCTGAAGGATTCTGGTGGATTCTGGTGGATTCTGCTGGATTCAGGTGGATTCTGAAGGATTCTACTGGATTCTGAAGGATTCTGGTGGATTCTGAAGGATTCTGAAGGATTCTTGGTGGATTCTGGTGGATTCTTGTGGATTCTGGTGGATTCTGAAGGATTCTGGAGGATTCTGGTGGATTCTGCTGGATTCTGCTGGATTCTTGTGGATTCTGAAGGATTCTGGTGGATTCTGAAGGATTCTGCTGGATTCTGGTGGATTCTGAAGGATTCTCAAGAATTCTGAAGGATTCTGGTGGATTCTGAAGGATTCTGGTGGATTCTGAAGGATTCTGGTGGATTCTGGTGGATTCTGCTGGATTCTGGTGGATTCTGACGAATTCTGAAGGATTCTGGTGGATTCTGGAGGATTCTGCTGGATTCTGGTGGATTCTGAAGGATTCTAAAGGATTCTGGTGGATTCTGAAGGTTCTGGTGGATTCTGAAGGATTCTGGTGGATTCTGAAGGATTCTGGTGGATTCTGCTGGATTCTGGTGGATTCTGAAGGATTCTGGTGGATTCTGGTGGATTCTGAAGGATTCTGCTGGATTCTGGTGGATTCTGAAGGATTCTGGTGGATTCTGAAGGATTCTGCTGGATTCTGGTGGATTCTGAAGGATTCTGGTGGATTCTGAAGGATTCCGGTGGATTCTGAGGGATTCTGGTGGATCCTGAAGGATTCTGGTGGATTCTGGTGGATTCTGAAGGATTCTGGTGGATTCTGGTGGATTCTGAAGGATTCTGAAGGGTTCTGGTGGATTCTAAAGGATTCTGGTGGATTCTGAAGGATTCTGGTGGACTCTAAAGGATTCTGGTGGATTCTGAAGGATTCTGGTGGATTCTGGTGGATTCTGAAGGATTCTGGTGGATTCTGCTGGATTCTGGTGGATTCTGAAGGATTCTGGTGTATTCTGCTGGATTCTGGTGGATTCTGAAGGATTCTGGTGGATTCTGGTGGATTCTGAAGGATTCTGGCTGGATTCTGCTGGATTCTGGTGGATTCTGAAGGATTCTGGTGGATTCTGGTGGATTCTGAAGGATTCTGGTGGATTCTGCTGGATTCTGGTGGATTCTGAAGGATTCTGGTGGATTCTGGTGGATTCTGAAGGATTCTGGTGGATTCTGAAGGATTCTGGTGGATTCTGAAGATTCTGGTGGATTCTGAAGGATTCTGAAGGATTCTGGTGGATTCTGGTGGATTCTGGTGGATTCTGAAGGATTCTGGTGGATTCTGAAGGATTCTGGTGGATTCTGAAGGATTCTAAAGGATTCTGGTGGATTCTGGTGGATTGTGAAGGATTCTGGTGGATTGTGAAGGATTCTGCTGGATTCTGGTGGATTCTGCTGGATTCAGGTGGATTCTGAAGGATTCTGACGGATTCTGGTGGATTCTGGTGGATTCTGAAGGATTCTAAAGGATTCTGGTGGATTCTGAAGGTTCTGGTGGATTCTAAAGGATTCTGGTGGATTCTGAAGGATTCTGGTGGATTCTGGTGGAGTCTGAAGGATTCTGGTGGATTCTGGTGGATTCTGGTGGATTCTGCTGGATTCTGGTGGATTCTGAAGGATTCTGCTGGATTCTGAAGGGATTCTGGTGGATTCTGGTGGAGTCTGAAGGATTCTGGTGGATTCTGGTGGATTCTGCTGGATTCTGGTGGATTCTGAAGGATTCTGCTGGATTCTGGTGGATTCTGAAGGATTCTGGTGGATTCTGAAGGATTCTGAAGGATTCTGGTGGATTCTGAAGGATTCTGAAGGATTCTGGTGGATTCTGGTGGATTCTGAAGGATTCTGGTGGATTCTGAAGGATTCTGGTGGATTCTGCTGGATTCTGGTGGATTCTGAAGGATTCTGGTGGATTCTAAAGGATTTCTGGTGGATTCTGAAGGATTCTGGTGGATTCTGAAGGATTCTGGTGGATTCTGGTGGATTCTGCTGGATTCTGGTGGATTCTGAAGGATTCTGGTGGATTCTGACGGATTCTGAAGGATTCTGGTGGATTCTGAAGGATTCTGGTGGATTCTGAAGGATTCTGGTGGATTCTGAAGGATTC
Source organism: Telmatherina bonti (assembly GCF_933228915.1). Classification (NCBI taxonomy): domain Eukaryota; kingdom Metazoa; phylum Chordata; class Actinopteri; order Atheriniformes; family Telmatherinidae; genus Telmatherina; species Telmatherina bonti. The sequence continues at coordinate 5,691,543 of NC_136617.1, forward strand.
TGGAGGATTCTGGTGGATTCTGAAGGATTCTGAAGGGTTCTGGTGGATTCTAAAGGATTCTGGTGGATTCTGAAGGATTCTGGTGGATTCTAAAGGATTCTGGTGGATTCTGAGAGGATTCTGGTGGATTCTGGTGGATTCTGAAGGATTCTGGTGGATTCTGGTGGATTCTGAAGGATTCTGGTGGATTCTGGTGGATTCTGAAGGATTCTGGTGGATTCTGAAGGATTCTGGTGGATTCTGCTGGATTCTGGTGGATTCTGAAGGATTCTGCTGGATTCTGGTGGATTCTGAAGGATTCTGGTGGATTCTGAAGGATTCTGGTGGATTCTGAAGGATTCTGAAGGATTCTGGTGGATTCTGAAGGATTCTGGTGGATTCTGAAGGATTCTGAAGGATTCTGGTGGATTCTGAAGGATTCTGAAGGATTCTGGTGGATTCTGACTGGTGGATTCTGAAGGATTCTGGTGGATTCTGAAGGATTCTAAAGGATTCTGGTGGATTCTGAAGGATTCTGCTGGATTCTGAAGGATTCTGGTGGATTCTGAAGGATTCAGGTGGATTCTGAAGGATTCTACTGGATTCTGAAGGATTCTGGTGGATTCTGCTGGATTCAGGTGGATTCTGAAGGATTCTACTGGATTCTGAAGGATTCTGGTGGATTCTGAAGGATTCTGAAGGATTCTGGTGGATTCTGGTGGATTCTGGTGGATTCTGAAGGATTCTGGTGGATTCTGAAGGATTCTGGTGGATTCTGAAGGATTCTGGTGGATTCTGGTGGATTCTGAAGGATTCTGGAGGATTCTGGTGGATTCTGCTGGATTCTGCTGGATTCTTGTGGATTCTGAAGGATTCTGGTGGATTCTGAAGGATTCTGCTGGATTCTGGTGGATTCTGAAGGATTCTCAAGAATTCTGAAGGATTCTGGTGGATTCTGAAGGATTCTGGTGGATTCTGAAGGATTCTGGTGGATTCTGAAGGATTCTGGTGGATTCTGGTGGATTCTGCTGGATTCTGGTGGATTCTGATGAATTCTGAAGGATTCTGAAGGATTCTGGAGGATTCTGGTGGATTCTGGTGGATTCTGAAGGATTCTGAAGGGTTCTGGTGGATTCTAAAGGATTCTGGTGGATTCTGAAGGATTCTGGTGGATTCTAAAGGATTCTGGTGGATTCTGAAGGATTCTGGTGGATTCTGGTGGATTCTGAAGGATTCTGGTGGATTCTGCTGGATTCTGGTGGATTCTGAAGGATTCTGGTGGATTCTGCTGGATTCTGAAGGATTCTGGTGGATTCTGCTGGATTCTGGTGGATTCTGAAGGATTCTGGTGGATTCTGCTGGATTCTGAAGGATTCTGGTGGATTCTGAAGGATTCTGGTGGATTCTGGTGGATTCTGAAGGATTCTGGTGGATTCTGAAGGATTCTGGTGGATTCTGAAGGATTCTGAAGGATTCTGGTGGATTCTGAAGGATTCTGGTGGATTCTGGTGGATTCTGGTGGATTCTGAAGGATTCTGGTGGATTCTGAAGGATTCTGGTGGATTCTGAAGGATTCTAAAGGATTCTGGTGGATTCTGGTGGATTGTGAAGGATTCTGGTGGATTGTGAAGGATTCTGCTGGATTCTGGTGGATTCTGAAGGATTCTGGTGGATTCTGAAGGATTCTGGTGGATTCTGGTGGATTCTGCTGGATTCAGGTGGATTCTGAAGGATTCTGACGGATTCTGGTGGATTCTGGTGGATTCTGAAGGATTCTAAAGGATTCTGGTGGATTCTGAAGGTTCTGGTGGATTCTGAAGGATTCTGGTGGATTCTGAAGGATTCTGGTGGATTCTGGTGGATTCTGGTCGATTCTGAAGGATTCTGGTGGATTCTGAAGGATTCTGGTGGATTCTGAAGGATTCTAAAGGATTCTGGTGGATTCTGAAGGATTCTGGTGGATTCTGAAGGATTCTGGTGGATTCTGAAGGATTCTGAAGGATTCTGGTGGATTCTGAAGGATTCTGAAGGATTCTGGTGGATTCTGAAGGATTCTGGAGGATTCTGGTGGATTCTGGTGGATTCTGGTGGATTCTGAAGGATTCTGAAGGGTTCTGGTGGATTCTAAAGGATTCTGGTGGATTCTGAAGGATTCTGGTGGATTCTAAAGGATTCTGGTGGATTCTGAAGGATTCTGGTGGATTCTGGTGGAGTCTGAAGGATTCTGGTGGATTCTGCTGGATTCTGGTGGATTCTGGTGGATTCTGGTGGATTCTGCTGGATTCTGGTGGATTCTGAAGGATTCTGCTGGATTCTGGTGGATTCTGAAGGATTCTGGTGGATTCTGAAGGATTCTGCTGGATTCTGAAGGATTCTGAAGGATTCTGGTGGATTCTGAAGGATTCTGGTGGATTCTGGTGGATTCTGGTGGATTCTGAAGGATTCTGGTGGATTCTGAAGGATTCTGGTGGATTCTGCTGGATTCTGGTGGATTCTGAAGGATTCTGGTGGATTCTAAAGGATTCTGGTGGATTCTGAAGGATTCTGGTGGATTCTGAAGGATTCTGGTGGATTCTGGTGGATTCTGGTGGATTCTGAAGGATTCTGGTGGATTCTGACGGATTCTGAAGGATTCTGGTGGATTCTGAAGGATTCTGGTGGATTCTGAAGGATTCTGGTGGATTCTGAAGGATTCTGGTGGATTCTGGTGGATTCTGAAGGATTCTGGTGGATTCTGCTGGATTCTGGTGGATTCTGAAGGATTCTGGTGGATTCTGAAGGATTCTGGTGGATTCTGCTGGATTCTGGTGGATTCTGAAGGATTCTGCTGGATTCTGGTGGATTCTGAAGGATTCTGAAGGATTCTGGTGGATTCTAAAGGATTCTGGTGGATTCTGAAGGATTCTGGTGGATTCTAAAGGATTCTGGTGGATTCTGAAGGATTCTGGTGGATTCTGGTGGATTCTGAAGGATTCTGGTGGATTCTGCTGGATTCTGGTGGATTCTGAAGGATTCTGGTGGATTCTGAAGGATTCTGGTGGATTCTGCTGGATTCTGGTGGATTCTGAAGGATTCTGCTGGATTCTGGTGGATTCTGAAGGATTCTGGTGGATTCTGAAGGATTCTGGTGGATTCTGAAGGATTCTGAAGGATTCTGGTGGATTCTGAAGGATTCTGAAGGATTCTGGTGGATTCTGAAGGATTCTGAAGGATTCTGGTGGATTCTGGTGGATTCTGAAGGATTCTGGTGGATTCTGAAGGATTCTGGTGGATTCTGAAGGATTCTGCTGGATTCTGGTGGATTCTGAAGGATTCTGGAGGATTCTGGTGGATTCTGCTGGATTCTGCTGGATTCTTGTGGATTCTGAAGGATTCTGGTGGATTCTGAAGGATTCTGCTGGATTCTGGTGGATTCTGAAGGATTCTCAAGAATTCTGAAGGATTCTGGTGGATTCTGAAGGATTCTGGTGGATTCTGAAGGATTCTGGTGGATTCTGAAGGATTCTGGTGGATTCTGGTGGATTCTGCTGGATTCTGGTGGATTCTGACGAATTCTGAAGGATTCTGGTGGATTCTGGAGGATTCTGCTGGATTCTGGTGGATTCTGAAGGATTCTAAAGGATTCTGGTGGATTCTGAAGGTTCTGGTGGATTCTGAAGGATTCTGGTGGATTCTGAAGGATTCTGGTGGATTCTGCTGGATTCTGGTGGATTCTGAAGGATTCTGGTGGATTCTGGTGGATTCTGAAGGATTCTGCTGGATTCTGGTGGATTCTGAAGGATTCTGGTGGATTCTGAAGGATTCTGCTGGATTCTGGTGGATTCTGAAGGATTCTGGTGGATTCTGAAGGATTCCGGTGGATTCTGAAGGATTCTGGTGGATCCTGAAGGATTCTGGTGGATTCTGGTGGATTCTGAAGGATTCTGGAGGATTCTGGTGGATTCTGGTGGATTCTGAAGGATTCTGAAGGGTTCTGGTGGATTCTAAAGGATTCTGGTGGATTCTGAAGGATTCTGGTGGATTCTGAAGGATTCTGGTGGATTCTAAAGGATTCTGGTGGATTCTGAAGGATTCTGGTGGATTCTAAAGGATTCTGGTGGATTCTGAAGGATTCTGGTGGATTCTGCTGGATTCTGGTGGATTCTGAAGGATTCTGAAGGATTCTGGTGGATTCTGCTGGATTCTGGTGGATTCTGGTGGATTCTGAAGGATTCTGGTGGATTCTGAAGGATTCTGGTGGATTCTGAAGGATTCTGGTGGATTCTGAAGGATTCTGAAGGATTCTGGTGGATTCTGGTGGATTCTGGTGGATTCTGAAGGATTCTAAAGGATTCTGGTGGATTCTGAAGGATTCTAAAGGATTCTGGTGGATTGTGAAGGATTCTGGTGGATTGTGAAGGATTCTGAAGGATTCTGGTGGATTCTGGTGGATTCTGGTGGATTCTGGTGGATTCTGGTGGATTCTGAAGGATTCTAAAGGATTCTGCTGGATTCTGGTGGATTCTGAAGGATTCTGGTGGATTCTGAAGGATTCTGGTGGATTCTGGTGGATTCTGCTGGATTCAGGTGGATTCTGAAGGATTCTGACGGATTCTGGTGGATTCTGGTGGATTCTGCTGGATTCTGGTGGATTCTGGTGGATTCTGAAGGATTCTAAAGGATTCTGGTGGATTCTGAAGGTTCTGGTGGATTCTGAAGGATTCTGGTGGATTCTGGTGGATTCTGGTCGATTCTGAAGGATTCTGGTGGATTCTGAAGGATTCTGGTGGATTCTGAAGGATTCTAAAGGATTCTGGTGGATTCTGAAGGATTCTGGTGGATTCTGAAGGATTCTGGTGGATTCTGAAGGATTCTGAAGGATTCTGGTGGATTCTGAAGGATTCTGAAGGATTCTGGTGGATTCTGAAGGATTCTGGTGGATTCTGGAGGATTCTGGTGGATTCTGGTGGATTCTGGTGGATTCTGAAGGATTCTGAAGGGTTCTGGTGGATTCTAAAGGATTCTGGTGGATTCTGAAGGATTCTGGTGGATTCTAAAGGATTCTGGTGGATTCTGAAGGATTCTGGTGGATTCTGGTGGAGTCTGAAGGATTCTGGTGGATTCTGCTGGATTCTGGTGGATTCTGGTGGATTCTGCTGGATTCTGGTGGATTCTGAAGGATTCTGCTGGATTCTGGTGGATTCTGAAGGATTCTGGTGGATTCTGAAGGATTCTGGTGGATTCTGAAGGATTCTGAAGGATTCTGGTGGATTCTGAAGGATTCTGAAGGATTCTGGTGGATTCTGGTGGATTCTGAAGGATTCTGGTGGATTCTGGTGGATTCTGCTGGATTCTGGTGGATTCTGAAGGATTCTGGTGGATTCTGGTGGATTCTGAAGGATTCTGGTGGATTCTGAAGGATTCTGGTGGATTCTGGTGGATTCTGAAGGATTCTGGTGGATTCTGAAGGATTCTGGTGGATTCTGAAGGATTCTAAAGGATTCTGGTGGATTCTGAAGGATTCTGGTGGATTCTGAAGGATTCTGGTGGATTCTGAAGGATTCTGGTGGATTCTGAAGGATTCTGCTGGATTCTGCTGGATTCTGAAGGATTCTGGTGGATTCTGGTGGATTCTGAAGGATTCTGGTGGATTCTGGTGGATTCTGAAGGATTCTGGTGGATTCTGAAGGATTCTGGTGGATTCTGAAGGATTCTGGTGGATTCTGGCGGATTCTGAAGGATTCTGAAGGATTCTGGTGGATTCTGAAGGATTCTGGTGGATTCTGAAGGATTCTGGTGGATTCTGGTGGATTCTGGTGGATTCTGAAGGATTCTGGTGGATTCTGAAGGATTCTGGTGGATTCTGAAGGATTCTGGTGGATTCTGGTGGATTCTGAAGGATTCTGGTGGATTCTGAAGGATTCTGGTGGATTCTGGTGGATTCTGGAGGATTCTGGTGGATTCTGAAGGATTCTGGAGGATTCTGGTGGATTCTGGTGGATTCTGAAGGATTCTGAAGGGTTCTGGTGGATTCTGCTGGATTCTGGTGGATTCTGAAGGATTCTGGTGGATTCTGAAGGATTCTGGTGGATTCTGAAGGATTCTGGTGGATTCTGGTGGATTCTGAAGGATTCTGGTGGATTCTGAAGGATTCTGCTGGATTCTGATGGATTCTGAAGAATTCTGGTGGATTCTGAAGGATTCTGGTGGTGGATTCTGAAGGATTCTGGTGGATTCTGAAGGATTCTGGTGGATTCTGCTGGATTCTGGTGGATTCTTGTGGATTCTGGTGGATTCTGCTGGATTCTGGTGGATTCTGAAGGATTCTGGTGGATTCTGAAGGATTCTGGTGGATTCTGAAGGATTCTGGTGGATTCTGAAGGATTCTGTTGGATTCTGACGGATTCTGGTGGATTCTGAAGGATTCTGAAGGATTCTGCTGGATTCTGGTGGATTCTTGTGGATTCTGGTGGATTCTGCTGGATTCTGGTGGATTCTGAAGGATTCTGACGGATTCTGAAGGATTCTGGTGGATTCTGAAGGATTCTGGTGGATTCTGAAGGATTCTGTTGGATTCTGACGGATTCTGGTGGATTCTGAAGGATTCTGAAGGATTCTGGTGGATTCTGAAGGATTCCGGTGGATTCTGAAGGATTCTGGTGGATTCTGGTGGATTCTGAAGGATTCTGGTGGATTCTGCTGGATTCTGGTGGATTCTGAAGGATTCTGGTGGATTCTGAAGGATTCTGGTGGATTCTGGTGGATTCTGAAGGATTCTGGTGGATTCTGAAGGATTCTGCTGGATTCTGGTGGATTCTGAAGGATTCTGGTGGATTCTGCTGGATTCTGAAGGATTCTGGTGGATTCTGAAGGATTCTGGTGGATTCTGAAGGATTCTGGTGGATTCTGGTGGATTCTGCTGGATTCTGGTGGATTCTGAAGGATTCTGGTGGATTCTGGTGGATTCTGAAGGATTCTGCTGGATTCTGGTGGATTCTGAAGGATTCTGGTGGATTCTGACGGATTCTGAAGGATTCTGGTGGATTCTGGTGGATTCTGAAGGATTCTGGTGGATTCTGCTGGATTCTGAAGGATTCTGGTGGATTCTGAAGGATTCTGGTGGATTCTGAAGGATTCTGGTGGATTCTGGTGGATTCTGAAGGATTCTGGTGGATTCTGCTGGATTCTGAAGGATTCTGGTGGATTCTGCTGGATTCTGAAGGATTCTGGTGGATTCTGAAGGATTCTGGTGGATTCTGAAGGATTCTGGTGGATTCTGGTGGATTCTGAAGGATTCTGGTGGATTCTGCTGGATTCTGAAGGATTCTGGTGGATTCTGAAGGATTCTGGTGGATTCTGGTGGATTCTGAAGGATTCTGGTGGATTCTGCTGGATTCTGAAGGATTCTGCTGGATTCTGGTGGATTCTGAAGGATTCTGGTGGATTCTGAAGGATTCTGGTGGATTCTGAAGGATTCTGGTGGATTCTGGTGGATTCTGAAGGATTCTGAAGGATTCTGGTGGATTCTGAAGGATTCTGGTGGATTCTGGTGGATTCTGAAGGATTCTGCTGGATTCTGGTGGATTCTGAAGGATTCTGGTGGATTCTGACGGATTCTGAAGGATTCTGGTGGATTCTGGTGGATTCTGAAGGATTCTGGTGGATTCTGCTGGATTCTGAAGGATTCTGGTGGATTCTGAAGGATTCTGGTGGATTCTGAAGGATTCTGGTGGATTCTGGTGGATTCTGAAGGATTCTGGTGGATTCTGCTGGATTCTGAAGGATTCTGGTGGATTCTGCTGGATTCTGAAGGATTCTGGTGGATTCTGAAGGATTCTGGTGGATTCTGAAGGATTCTGGTGGATTCTGGTGGATTCTGAAGGATTCTGGTGGATTCTGCTGGATTCTGAAGGATTCTGGTGGATTCTGAAGGATTCTGGTGGATTCTGGTGGATTCTGAAGGATTCTGGTGGATTCTGCTGGATTCTGAAGGATTCTGCTGGATTCTGGTGGATTCTGAAGGATTCTGGTGGATTCTGAAGGATTCTGGTGGATTCTGAAGGATTCTGGTGGATTCTGGTGGATTCTGAAGGATTCTGAAGGATTCTGGTGGATTCTGAAGGATTCTAAAGGATTCTGGTGGATTCTGAAGGATTCTGGTGGATTCTGAAGGATTCTAAAGGATTCTGGTGGATTCTGAAGGATTCTGGTGGATTCTGAAGGATTCTGGTGGATTCTGAAGGATTCTGGTGGATTCTGGTGGATTCTGAAGGATTCTGGTGGATTCTGAAGGATTCTGGTGGATTCTGGTGGATTCTGGTGGATTCTGAAGGATTCTGGTGGATTCTGGTGGATTCTGAAGGATTCTGGTGGATTCTGACGGATTCTGAAGGATTCTGGTGGATTCTGAAGGATTCTGGTGGATTCTGAAGGATTCTGGTGGATTCTGGTGGATTCTGAAGGATTCTGGTGGATTCTGAATGATTCTGGAGGATTCTGGTGGATTCTGAAGGATTCTGGAGGATTCTGGTGGATTCTGAATGATTCTGAAGGGTTCTGGTGGATTCTGGTGGATTCTGAAGGATTCTGGTGGATTCTGAAGGATTCTGCTGGATTCTGGTGGATTCTGAAGGATTCTGGTGGATTCTGGTGGATTCTGAAGGATTCTGGTGGATTCTGGTGGATTCTGAAGGATTCTGGTGGATTCTGAAGGATTCTGCTGGATTCTGGTGGATTCTGAAGGATTCTGGTGGATTCTGGTGGATTCTGAAGGATTCTGGTGGATTCTGGTGGATTCTGAAGGATTCTGGTGGATTCTGAAGGATTCTGGTGGATTCTGGTGGATTCTGAAGGATTCTGGTGGATTCTGCTGGATTCTGAAGGATTCTGAAGGATTCTGCTGGATTCTGGTGGATTCTGAAGGATTCTGGTGGATTCTGAAGGATTCTGGTGGATTCTGGTGGATTCTGAAGGATTCTGGTGGATTCTGGTGGATTCTGAAGGATTCTGGTGGATTCTGGTGGATTCTGGTGGATTCTGAAGGATTCTGAAGGATTCTGGTGGATTCTGAAGGATTCTAAAGGATTCTGGTGGATTCTGAAGGATTCTGGTGGATTCTGGTGGATTCTGAAGGATTCTGGTGGATTCTGACGGATTCTGAAGGATTCTGGTGGATTCTGAAGGATTCTGGTGGATTCTGAAGGATTCTGGTGGATTCTGGTGGATTCTGAAGGATTCTGGTGGATTCTGGTGGATTCTGGTGGATTCTGAAGGGTTCTGGTGGATTCTGGAGGATTCTGGTGGATTCTGAAGGATTCTGGAGGATTCTGGAGGATTCTGGTGGATTCTGAAGGATTCTGAAGGATTCTGGTGTATTCTGAAGGATTCTGGAGGATTCTGGTGGATTCTGAAGGATTCTGGAGGATTCTGGTGGATTCTGGTGGATTCTGAAGGATTCTGAAGGGTTCTGGTGGATTCTGGTGGATTCTGCTGGATTCTGAAGGATTCTGGTGGATTCTGAAGGATTCTGCTGGATTCTGGTGGATTCTGAAGGATTCTGGTGGATTCTGACGGATTCTGGTGGATTCTGGTGGATTCTGAAGGATTCTGGTGGATTCTGAAGGATTCTGGTGGATTCTGACGGATTCTGAAGGATTCTGGTGGATTCTGAAGGATTCTAAAGGATTCTGACGGATTCTGAAGGATTCTGGTGGATTCTGAAGGATTCTGGTGGATTCTGACGGATTCTGAAGGATTCTGGTGGATTCTGAAGGATTCTGGTGGATTCTGACGGATTCTGAAGGATTCTGGTGGATTCTGAAGGATTCTGGTGGATTCTGAAGGATTCTGGTGGATTCTGGTGGATTCTGAAGGATTCTGGTGGATTCTGAAGGATTCTGGTGGATTCTGAAGGATTCTGGTGGATTCTGGTGGATTCTGAAGGATTCTGCTGGATTCTGACGGATTCTGAAGGATTCTGAAGGATTCTGGTGGATTCTGAAGGATTCTGGTGGATTCTGGTGGATTCTGCTGGATTCTGACGGATTCTGAAGGATTCTGGTGGATTCTGGTGGATTCTGAAGGATTCTGGTGGATTCTGAAGGATTCTGGTGGATTCTGGTGGATTCTGAAGGATTCTGCTGGATTCTGACGGATTCTGAAGGATTCTGCTGGATTCTGGTGGATTCTGCTGGATTCTGGTGGATTCTGCTGGATTCTGGTGGATTCTGGTGGATTCTGAAGGATTCTGGTGGATTCTGACGGATTCTGAAGGATTCTGGTGGATTCTGAAGGATTCTGCTGGATTCTGAAGGATTCTGGTGGATTCTGCTGGATTCTGGTGGATTCTGCTGGATTCTGAAGGATTCTGCTGGATTCTGGTGGATTCTGGTGGATTCTGAAGGATTCTGGTGGATTCTGCTGGATTCTGGTGGATTCTGCTGGATTCTGAAGGATTCTGCTGGATTCTGGTGGATTCTGAAGGATTCTGAAGGATTCTGGTGGATTCTGAAGGATTCTGGTGGATTCTGACGGATTCTGGTGGATTCTGAAGGATTCTGAAGGATTCTGGTGGATTCTGAAGGATTCTGGTGGATTCTGCTGGATTCTGGTGGATTCTGCTGGATTCTGAAGGATTCTGCTGGATTCTGGTGGATTCTGAAGGATTCTGACGGATTCTGGTGGATTCTGAAGGATTCTGGTGGATTCTGACGGATTCTGGTGGATTCTGAAGGATTCTGGTGGATTCTGACGGATTCTGGTGGATTCTGCTGGATTCTGGTGGATTCTGCTGGATTCTGAAGGATTCTGCTGGATTCTGGTGGATTCTGAAGGATTCTGGTGGATTCTGACGGATTCTGGTGGATTCTGAAGGATTCTGAAGGATTCTGGTGGATTCTGAAGGATTCTGAAGGATTCTGGTGGATTCTGCTGGATTCTGCTGGATTCTGCTGGATTCTGAAGGATTCTGCTGGATTCTGAAGGATTCTGGTGGATTCTGAAGGATTCTGAAGGATTCTGGTGGATTCTGAAGGATTCTGGTGGATTCTGACGGATTCTGGTGGATTCTGAAGGATTCTGAAGGATTCTGACGGATTCTGAAGGATTCTGGTGGATTCTGAAGGATTCTGAAGGATTCTGGTGGATTCTGAAGGATTCTGTTGGATTCTGACGGATTCTGGTGGATTCTGAAGGATTCTGAAGGATTCTGGTGGATTCTGAAGGATTCCGGTGGATTCTGAAGGATTCTGGTGGATTCTGGTGGATTCTGAAGGATTCTGGTGGATTCTGCTGGATTCTGGTGGATTCTGAAGGATTCTGGTGGATTCTGAAGGATTCTGGTGGATTCTGGTGGATTCTGAAGGATTCTGGTGGATTCTGAAGGATTCTGCTGGATTCTGGTGGATTCTGAAGGATTCTGGTGGATTCTGCTGGATTCTGAAGGATTCTGGTGGATTCTGAAGGATTCTGGTGGATTCTGAAGGATTCTGGTGGATTCTGGTGGATTCTGCTGGATTCTGGTGGATTCTGAAGGATTCTGGTGGATTCTGGTGGATTCTGAAGGATTCTGCTGGATTCTGGTGGATTCTGAAGGATTCTGGTGGATTCTGACGGATTCTGAAGGATTCTGGTGGATTCTGGTGGATTCTGAAGGATTCTGGTGGATTCTGCTGGATTCTGAAGGATTCTGGTGGATTCTGAAGGATTCTGGTGGATTCTGAAGGATTCTGGTGGATTCTGGTGGATTCTGAAGGATTCTGGTGGATTCTGCTGGATTCTGAAGGATTCTGGTGGATTCTGCTGGATTCTGAAGGATTCTGGTGGATTCTGAAGGATTCTGGTGGATTCTGAAGGATTCTGGTGGATTCTGGTGGATTCTGAAGGATTCTGGTGGATTCTGCTGGATTCTGAAGGATTCTGGTGGATTCTGAAGGATTCTGGTGGATTCTGGTGGATTCTGAAGGATTCTGGTGGATTCTGCTGGATTCTGAAGGATTCTGCTGGATTCTGGTGGATTCTGAAGGATTCTGGTGGATTCTGAAGGATTCTGGTGGATTCTGAAGGATTCTGGTGGATTCTGGTGGATTCTGAAGGATTCTGAAGGATTCTGGTGGATTCTGAAGGATTCTAAAGGATTCTGGTGGATTCTGAAGGATTCTGGTGGATTCTGAAGGATTCTAAAGGATTCTGGTGGATTCTGAAGGATTCTGGTGGATTCTGAAGGATTCTGGTGGATTCTGAAGGATTCTGGTGGATTCTGGTGGATTCTGAAGGATTCTGGTGGATTCTGAAGGATTCTGGTGGATTCTGGTGGATTCTGGTGGATTCTGAAGGATTCTGGTGGATTCTGGTGGATTCTGAAGGATTCTGGTGGATTCTGACGGATTCTGAAGGATTCTGGTGGATTCTGAAGGATTCTGGTGGATTCTGAAGGATTCTGGTGGATTTTGGTGGATTCTGAAGGATTCTGGTGGATTCTGAATGATTCTGGAGGATTCTGGTGGATTCTGAAGGATTCTGGAGGATTCTGGTGGATTCTGAATGATTCTGAAGGGTTCTGGTGGATTCTGGTGGATTCTGAAGGATTCTGGTGGATTCTGAAGGATTCTGCTGGATTCTGGTGGATTCTGAAGGATTCTGGTGGATTCTGGTGGATTCTGAAGGATTCTGGTGGATTCTGGTGGATTCTGAAGGATTCTGGTGGATTCTGAAGGATTCTGGTGGATTCTGGTGGATTCTGAAGGATTCTGGTGGATTCTGCTGGATTCTGAAGGATTCTGAAGGATTCTGCTGGATTCTGGTGGATTCTGAAGGATTCTGGTGGATTCTGAAGGATTCTGGTGGATTCTGGTGGATTCTGGTGGATTCTGGTGGATTCTGAAGGATTCTGCTGGATTCTGAAGGATTCTGGTGGATTCTGGTGGATTCTGAAGGATTCTGGTGGATTCTGAAGGATTCTGGTGGATTCTGGTGGATTCTGAAGGATTCTGAAGGATTCTGGTGGATTCTGAAGGATTCTAAAGGATTCTGGTGGATTCTGAAGGATTCTGGTGGATTCTGGTGGATTCTGAAGGATTCTGGTGGATTCTGACGGATTCTGAAGGATTCTGGTGGATTCTGAAGGATTCTGGTGGATTCTGAAGGATTCTGGTGGATTCTGGTGGATTCTGAAGGATTCTGGTGGATTCTGGTGGATTCTGGTGGATTCTGAAGGGTTCTGGTGGATTCTGGAGGATTCTGGTGGATTCTGAAGGATTCTGGAGGATTCTGGAGGATTCTGGTGGATTCTGAAGGATTCTGAAGGATTCTGGTGGATTCTGAAGGATTCTGGAGGATTCTGGTGGATTCTGAAGGATTCTGGAGGATTCTGGTGGATTCTGGTGGATTCTGAAGGATTCTGAAGGGTTCTGGTGGATTCTGGTGGATTCTGCTGGATTCTGAAGGATTCTGGTGGATTCTGAAGGATTCTGCTGGATTCTGGTGGATTCTGAAGGATTCTGGTGGATTCTGACGGATTCTGGTGGATTCTGGTGGATTCTGAAGGATTCTGGTGGATTCTGAAGGATTCTGGTGGATTCTGAAGGATTCTGGTGGATTCTGACGGATTCTGAAGGATTCTGGTGGATTCTGAAGGATTCTAAAGGATTCTGACGGATTCTGAAGGATTCTGGTGGATTCTGAAGGATTCTGGTGGATTCTGACGGATTCTGAAGGATTCTGGTGGATTCTGAAGGATTCTGGTGGATTCTGACGGATTCTGAAGGATTCTGGTGGATTCTGAAGGATTCTGGTGGATTCTGAAGGATTCTGGTGGATTCTGGTGGATTCTGAAGGATTCTGGTGGATTCTGAAGGATTCTGGTGGATTCTGAAGGATTCTGGTGGATTCTGGTGGATTCTGAAGGATTCTGCTGGATTCTGACGGATTCTGAAGGATTCTGAAGGATTCTGGTGGATTCTGAAGGATTCTGGTGGATTCTGAAGGATTCTGCTGGATTCTGACGGATTCTGAAGGATTCTGGTGGATTCTGAAGGATTCTGGTGGATTCTGAAGGATTCTGGTGGATTCTGGTGGATTCTGAAGGATTCTGCTGGATTCTGACGGATTCTGAAGGATTCTGCTGGATTCTGGTGGATTCTGCTGGATTCTGGTGGATTCTGCTGGATTCTGGTGGATTCTGGTGGATTCTGAAGGATTCTGGTGGATTCTGACGGATTCTGAAGGATTCTGGTGGATTCTGAAGGATTCTGCTGGATTCTGAAGGATTCTGGTGGATTCTGCTGGATTCTGGTGGATTCTGCTGGATTCTGAAGGATTCTGCTGGATTCTGGTGGATTCTGCTGGATTCTGAAGGATTCTGCTGGATTCTGGTGGATTCTGGTGGATTCTGAAGGATTCTGGTGGATTCTGCTGGATTCTGGTGGATTCTGCTGGATTCTGAAGGATTCTGCTGGATTCTGGTGGATTCTGAAGGATTCTGAAGGATTCTGGTGGATTCTGAAGGATTCTGGTGGATTCTGACGGATTCTGGTGGATTCTGAAGGATTCTGAAGGATTCTGGTGGATTCTGAAGGATTCTGGTGGATTCTGCTGGATTCTGGTGGATTCTGCTGGATTCTGAAGGATTCTGCTGGATTCTGGTGGATTCTGGTGGATTCTGAAGGATTCTGACGGATTCTGGTGGATTCTGAAGGATTCTGGTGGATTCTGAAGGATTCTGCTGGATTCTGAAGGATTCTGGTGGATTCTGCTGGATTCTGGTGGATTCTGCTGGATTCTGAAGGATTCTGCTGGATTCTGGTGGATTCTGGTGGATTCTGAAGGATTCTGGTGGATTCTGCTGGATTCTGGTGGATTCTGCTGGATTCTGAAGGATTCTGCTGGATTCTGGTGGATTCTGAAGGATTCTGAAGGATTCTGGTGGATTCTGAAGGATTCTGGTGGATTCTGGTGGATTCTGGTGGATTCTGAAGGATTCTGGTGGATTCTGACGGATTCTGAAGGATTCTGGTGGATTCTGAAGGATTCTGGTGGATTCTGAAGGATTCTGGTGGATTTTGGTGGATTCTGAAGGATTCTGGTGGATTCTGAATGATTCTGGAGGATTCTGGTGGATTCTGAAGGATTCTGGAGGATTCTGGTGGATTCTGAATGATTCTGAAGGGTTCTGGTGGATTCTGGTGGATTCTGAAGGATTCTGGTGGATTCTGAAGGATTCTGCTGGATTCTGGTGGATTCTGAAGGATTCTGGTGGATTCTGGTGGATTCTGAAGGATTCTGGTGGATTCTGGTGGATTCTGAAGGATTCTGGTGGATTCTGAAGGATTCTGGTGGATTCTGGTGGATTCTGAAGGATTCTGGTGGATTCTGCTGGATTCTGAAGGATTCTGAAGGATTCTGCTGGATTCTGGTGGATTCTGAAGGATTCTGGTGGATTCTGAAGGATTCTGGTGGATTCTGGTGGATTCTGGTGGATTCTGGTGGATTCTGAAGGATTCTGCTGGATTCTGAAGGATTCTGGTGGATTCTGGTGGATTCTGAAGGATTCTGGTGGATTCTGAAGGATTCTGGTGGATTCTGGTGGATTCTGAAGGATTCTGAAGGATTCTGGTGGATTCTGAAGGATTCTAAAGGATTCTGGTGGATTCTGAAGGATTCTGGTGGATTCTGGTGGATTCTGAAGGATTCTGGTGGATTCTGACGGATTCTGAAGGATTCTGGTGGATTCTGAAGGATTCTGGTGGATTCTGAAGGATTCTGGTGGATTCTGGTGGATTCTGAAGGATTCTGGTGGATTCTGGTGGATTCTGGTGGATTCTGAAGGGTTCTGGTGGATTCTGGAGGATTCTGGTGGATTCTGAAGGATTCTGGAGGATTCTGGAGGATTCTGGTGGATTCTGAAGGATTCTGAAGGATTCTGGTGGATTCTGAAGGATTCTGGAGGATTCTGGTGGATTCTGAAGGATTCTGGAGGATTCTGGTGGATTCTGGTGGATTCTGAAGGATTCTGAAGGGTTCTGGTGGATTCTGGTGGATTCTGCTGGATTCTGAAGGATTCTGGTGGATTCTGAAGGATTCTGCTGGATTCTGGTGGATTCTGAAGGATTCTGGTGGATTCTGACGGATTCTGGTGGATTCTGGTGGATTCTGAAGGATTCTGGTGGATTCTGAAGGATTCTGGTGGATTCTGAAGGATTCTGGTGGATTCTGACGGATTCTGAAGGATTCTGGTGGATTCTGAAGGATTCTAAAGGATTCTGACGGATTCTGAAGGATTCTGGTGGATTCTGAAGGATTCTGGTGGATTCTGACGGATTCTGAAGGATTCTGGTGGATTCTGAAGGATTCTGGTGGATTCTGACGGATTCTGAAGGATTCTGGTGGATTCTGAAGGATTCTGGTGGATTCTGAAGGATTCTGGTGGATTCTGGTGGATTCTGAAGGATTCTGGTGGATTCTGAAGGATTCTGGTGGATTCTGAAGGATTCTGGTGGATTCTGGTGGATTCTGAAGGATTCTGCTGGATTCTGACGGATTCTGAAGGATTCTGAAGGATTCTGGTGGATTCTGAAGGATTCTGGTGGATTCTGAAGGATTCTGCTGGATTCTGACGGATTCTGAAGGATTCTGGTGGATTCTGAAGGATTCTGGTGGATTCTGAAGGATTCTGGTGGATTCTGGTGGATTCTGAAGGATTCTGCTGGATTCTGACGGATTCTGAAGGATTCTGCTGGATTCTGGTGGATTCTGCTGGATTCTGGTGGATTCTGCTGGATTCTGGTGGATTCTGGTGGATTCTGACGGATTCTGAAGGATTCTGGTGGATTCTGACGGATTCTGAAGGATTCTGGTGGATTCTGACGGATTCTGAAGGATTCTGGTGGATTCTGAAGGATTCTGCTGGATTCTGAAGGATTCTGGTGGATTCTGCTGGATTCTGGTGGATTCTGCTGGATTCTGAAGGATTCTGCTGGATTCTGGTGGATTCTGGTGGATTCTGAAGGATTCTGGTGGATTCTGCTGGATTCTGGTGGATTCTGCTGGATTCTGAAGGATTCTGCTGGATTCTGGTGGATTCTGAAGGATTCTGAAGGATTCTGGTGGATTCTGAAGGATTCTGGTGGATTCTGACGGATTCTGGTGGATTCTGAAGGATTCTGAAGGATTCTGGTGGATTCTGAAGGATTCTGGTGGATTCTGCTGGATTCTGGTGGATTCTGCTGGATTCTGAAGGATTCTGCTGGATTCTGGTGGATTCTGGTGGATTCTGAAGGATTCTGACGGATTCTGGTGGATTCTGAAGGATTCTGGTGGATTCTGAAGGATTCTGCTGGATTCTGAAGGATTCTGGTGGATTCTGCTGGATTCTGGTGGATTCTGCTGGATTCTGAAGGATTCTGCTGGATTCTGGTG
>NC_136617.1:5713912-5763912 GCF_933228915.1 Telmatherina bonti
AAGCAGGACAATAATGATCCTCTATGGCTGGAATAAAGCCAAGAAGACGTTTGGGATGCAGCTGAGGTGGAGGTGCTGCAGTGAGGACAGCAGGTAGATAGTAGCAGGAAGACGTGTGGAAACATGGAAACAGTGTGTGTGTGTGTGTGTGTGTGTGTGTGTGTGTGTGTTTGAGACGTGAGAGAATTATGTGCAGATGAGAAAAGACTTGGTCACTGCTGATCTATGTGTGTTATTTCTACAATCTTCTGGTTGCTCTTTATGCTGCTTTATCTGTTCATACGTTCATTTTACATCATTTTAGCCTCAGAATCTGACAGCTGAGGCTGAAAACATCACATCTCCATGGAAACGTCACGTCTGCATGGAAACGTCACGCCTGCATGGAAACGTCACGCCTGCATGGAAACGTCACGCCTGCATGGAAACGTCACGTCTGCATGGAAACGTCACGCCTGCATGGAAACGTCACGTTTGCATGGAAACGTCACGTCTGCATGGAAACGTCACGCCTGCATGGAAACGTCACGTTTGCATGGAAACGTCACGTCTGCATGAAAACGTCACGTCTGCATGAAAACGTCACGTCTGCACGAAAACGTCACGTTTGCACGGAAACGTCACGTCTGCACGGAAACGTCACGTCTGCACGGAAACGTCACGTCTGCACGGAAACGTCACGTCTGCACGGAAAAGTCACGTCTGCACGGAAAAGTCACGTCTGCACGGAAAAGTCACGTCTGCACGGAAACGTCACGTTTGCACGGAAACGTCACGTTTGCACGGAAACGTCACGTTTGCACGGAAACGTCACGTTTGCAAGGAAACGTCACGTCTGCATGGAAACGTCACGTCTGCATGGAAACGTCACGTCTGCATGGAAACGTCACGTCTGCAAGGAAAAGTCACGTTTGCATGGAAACGTCACGTCTGCATGAAAACGTCACGTTTGCACGGAAACGTCACGTCTGCACGGAAACGTCACGTCTGCACGGAAACGTCACGTTTGCACGGAAACGTCACGTCTGCACGAAAACGTCACGCCTGCACGAAAACGTCACGTCTGCACGGAAACGTCACGCGTGCACGGAAACGTCACGCCTGCATGGAAACGTCACGCCTGCATGGAAACGTCACGTTTGCATGGAAACGTCACGCCTGCATGGAAACGTCACGTCTGCATCCTCACTGGTCAAAAGCTTCAGCTTCTACATGCATTTTTATAAACTAGAAATAGGAGATACATGTCTTGGAATTTTAAGGGTTAAACTGAGAGTGACCTGATATTTCCCTTTTCTCTCTTTGAAGCAGCACTCCCGTAATCTTTTGTTGGCACAGCGGTTCAGTCACCGGCGTTATCTGGGTCATACACACTCCCACTGCTCCATGATGATCTATCAGGGTGTTGTTTGCTCAAAGTCCAATCAAAATAAAAGATTTAAATAAAAAAACTGAAAAAATAATTAAGAAATCTGAGGTAAGATTTTCTTTTAAATGTTATCCATTTTAATTTTCATCCTAGTTTTGACCTCTTTTCAAACAAAAAAAACTCAAACCCGTCCATTTTGAACACACCGTTGCAAAAGTAGCTGAGATTTATGGGCATTATTGTCGTGAGGAAGCAGTTTAGCATATTATTTATCAAAACCAGAGTCAAAGTTCACGTCATTATTGCTGCCTTCTGCTCCAAACAGCATCAGCTGATCAAACAGTATGAGAAAGCCAAACAAAGCCATTAAAGCAAATGTTTGATAAGACCGAAGCGTGAGCGCTTTCACTGCTGAGTTTTGGACAAACGTGCAGATGGCGTGATGAGTAAACGCTGTTTCTAAGACGCCTTTAAACCACATTTTAGGGACAATTTGCAGAAATGTTTGTGAAAATTGATCTGATAAGGAAGAAAGGAAACAACACAGAAAAGGATGAAAACACACAGAGTTCAGACCAGGTGAAGAAATACGATGTGATTCCTCATTGAGCTAGCAGCTGTAGGTTGCTCCTTCCGCTGGAGTTGGCCAGTGGAACCAGTGGAACCAGCGGGACCAGTGGGGCTGCAGGCCTGTCGGCGGTGGGGGTGGATGCCAGGCGGGTCCGGGTGTTAATGCTGCGTTGTTCCAGAGACAGCGCTTCTTGTTTTCTGGAAAGGTCCTGCAGCATGCGGGTGTGATGCAGCTTCATTCTCTGCAGACAGTTTCTGCAGGAAAACCAAGTTCAAAGTCACTTTCTGCAGCTTTTACCTCAACTTTTATATCTTTTGGTTTTGTTGCATTTCAGCCGACGATATGTTGCAAATGAAGCTGAGACGGTGGGTCGTCCAGTTTAAATGTCAGATCGGGGTTCTGTGACAGTATGGGGTCGGATCGGGGTTCTGTGACAGTATGGGGGGCGGATCGGGGTTCTGTGACAGTATGGGGGGCGGATTGGGGTTCTGTGACGGTATGGGGGCGGATCGGGGTTCTGTGACAGTATGGGGTCGGATCGGGGTTCTGTGACGGTATGGGGGGCGGATCGGGGTTCTGTGACGGTATGGGGGGCGGATCGGGGTTCTGTGACGGTATGGGGGCGGATCGGGGTTCTGTGACAGTATGGGGTCGGATCGGGGTTCTGTGACAGTATGGGGGGCGGATTGGGGTTCTGTGACGGTATGGGGGCGGATCGGGGTTCTGTGACAGTATGGGGTCGGATCGGGGTTCTGTGACGGTATGGGGGGCGGATCGGGGTTCTGTGACGGTATGGGGGCGGATCGGGGTTCTGTGACGGTATGGGGGCAGATCGGGGTTCTGTGACGGTATGGGGGCGGATCGGGGTTCTGTGACGGTATGGGGGCGGATCGGGGTTCTGTGACAGTATGGGGTCGGATCGGGGTTCTGTGACAGTATGGGGGTGGATCGGGGTTCTGTGACGGTATGGGGGTGGATCGGGGTTCTGTGACGGTATGGGGGGCGGATTGGGGTTCTGTGACGGTATGGGGGCGAATCGGGGTTCTGTGACGGTATGGGGGGCGGATCGGGGTTCTGTGACGGTATGGGGGGCGGATTGGGGTTCTGTGACGGTATGGGGTCGGATCGGGGTTCTGTGACGGTATGGGGGCGGATCGAGGTTCTGTGACAATATGGGGTCGGATCGGGGTTCTGTGACGGTATGGGGGCGAATCGGGGTTCTGTGACAGTATGGGGTCGGATCGGGGTTCTGTGACGGTATGGGGGCGGATCGAGGTTCTGTGACAATATGGGGTCGGATCGGGGTTCTGTGACGGTATGGGGGCGGATCGAGGTTCTGTGACAATATGGAGGTCGGATCGGGGTTCTGTGACGGTATGGGTGGCGGATCGGGGTTCTGTGACAGTATGGGGTCGGATCGGGGTTCTGTGACGGTATGGGGGCGGATCGGGGTTCTGTGACGGTATGGGGGCGGATCGGGGTTCTGTGACAGTATGGGGTCGGATCGGGGTTCTGTGACGGTATGGGGGCGGATCGGGGTTCTGTGACGGTATGGGGGCGGATCGGGGTTCTGTGACGGTATGGGGTCGGATCGGGGTTCTGTGACGGTATGGGGGCGGATCGGGGTTCTGTGACGGTATGGGGGCGGATCGGGGTTCTGTGACGGTATGGGGGTCGGATCGGGGTTCTGTGACAGTATGGGGTCGGATCGGGGTTCTGTGACGGTATGGGGGCGGATCGGGGTTCTGTGACGGTATGGGGGCGGATCGGGGTTCTGTGACGGTATGGGGGCGGATCGGGGTTCTGTGACAATATGGAGGTCGGATTGGGTCTAATGGGAACATTATAGTCAGAAAGACTTCATCTTTGAACTGTTTTTGGATCATGTTGCAGCATAAGAACTCAATATTCCAGACAGACACAAGAAGGCTTAGCCTCAAAGTATAAAAAGCCGTTACATAAAAAGTTTTGGTTTATGGAGATGATTAGAGGGACTTACTGAGCCTCGGAGAGCTTCTGCTTCAGAACCTGGATCGTGGCTTCTAGTTGCTGGACTTCAGCAACAAGACCATGTTGAACCTGAAAGCCATCAGGACAAACTCTTATCAGTCGGACTGATCACACTGCAGCTTCTAACAACACAAACTTCTCAGAGACCTCATCCCTGCACAGGTCCATGCCAGGTCTGCGGGTCCTGGTCTCCAGCCTGGTGTGGGCCAGCTTCAGGGAGGCGTTCTTGGCTTGCAGATCTGCATCCAGACCCTGGATGTCCCCCTCCATTTCAGCCATTTCTTCTTCAGTCTGCAGACAGTAAAAATCATGTCTGAAGTCTCCAACCTGTAAATAAACGTGAACATCTCACACACATTACGTGTCGTACGTTTCTTATTTGCCA
This sequence comes from Telmatherina bonti, assembly GCF_933228915.1. Classification (NCBI taxonomy): domain Eukaryota; kingdom Metazoa; phylum Chordata; class Actinopteri; order Atheriniformes; family Telmatherinidae; genus Telmatherina; species Telmatherina bonti. The sequence continues at coordinate 5,718,248 of NC_136617.1, forward strand.
CTGCAGCTCGTCTCGGGCCTGCTCTTCGTTGTGGTTTCGCTTCCGGAGAGCGAACTCCGTGGCCCTGCGCTGGGTCTCCAACTCATTCTGCAGCTATGAAATAAAAACTTTACTTACAGGAGAGCTGACAACGTTGTCACACAATCTAGAACAAGTTGAACAAAGGCTTTAACTGCTCTGCAGCGCCCCCTGGTGTGCGGGGTCTGTAATGCAAGAATACTAATCAGCCAATCACATGGCAGTAACTCGATGCGTAGACATGTCGAAGACGACCTGCTGAAGTTCAAACTGAGCATCAGAATGAGGAAGAAAGGAGGATGCCACTCTCGTCAGCTACGAACAGGAAGGTGAAGAAATGATCCAACTTATTGAAATGTGACTCGGTATTTCACCGTGTGCATTTGTGACGGCTCGTCTCGTCAGTTTGACCTGTTGATGCAGTTCCATGATCTGTCGCTCACCTACAGCTCGTGATTTTGGAAAAATGCTCCTAAAGTCTGATGGAAACAGTTGTTTTACTAAATGAGGACCATGTAAATGTCCTGGTAGAAGACCAGGTAGAGAACCAGATAGAAGACCAGCAAGAGGTCCCGGTGGAGGAACAGGAAGAACAATAGGTAGAGAACCAGACTGAGGACTGGGTAGAAAACCGGATTGATGACCTGGTAGACGACCAGGTATAAGTCCAGGTAAAGAACCAGGTAGAAGACCAGGTATAGAACCAGGTAGAATACCAGGTAGAGATCCTGGTGGGGACCAATTAGAGGACCAGTTCAGAGACCAGGTAGAACACTAGGTAGAGAACCACATTAAGGACCAGGTACAGAACCAGGTAGAGGACTAGGTAAAGGTCCTGGCAGAGGACCAGGTAGAAGTCCCGGTAGAGCACTAGGTAGAAGACCCGGTAGACGACCCACTTGAGGACCAGGTAAAGAACCAGGTTGAGTACCAGGTAGACAACAAGACAGAAGACCAGGTACAGAAACAGGTAGAATATCAGGTAGAGGTCTTAGTAGAGCACTAGGTAGAATACCAGTTAGAGGACCAGGTAGAGGTCCTGGTGGAAGACTAGGTGGAGGTTCTGGTGAAGGACCAGGTATAAACCAGGAAGGACCAGGTAGAATATCAGGTAGAGGTCCTTGTAGAGCACTAGGTAGAGGACCAGGTAGAAAACAAAATAGAAGATCAAATAGAATACCCAGATGAAGAACAGGCAGAGGTCCTGGTAGAGGACCAGGTTGAAGACTAGGTAGATGATGAGGTAGATGTCCAGGTAGAGGTCCTGGTGCAAGACCAGGTAATGGTCCTGATGAAGGAACAGGTAGAGAAACAAGTAGAGTACCAGTTAGAGGTCCTTGTAGAGCAGTAGGTAGAGGACTATGTAGAATACCAGGTTTAAGACAAGGTAGAGGACTAGTTTAAGGAATGGGTATCGAATCAGGTCAAGGACCAGGTGGAGAACTTTGCGTTTTATTGTTTTTGTTGTTTTGTCAACTTGGTTTCAGTTTGCTGGCCGTTCAGAACGAACACTGCGGTTGACACAGCAAAGAAACCCAAGAGGACAGGGACAGAGGACGGGAACAGGAACATAGCAGGACGTAAGACGAGCCAACATCAGCCTGACTTTTACTGGCCTGAGAGAGCTCAGAGAAGAGATGGGATGCTCACCGACCTGCGCTCTGCTGAGGCTCATGTTCTCCCTGATCTGCTGGGACGCCCGCATTGCCTCCTGAGCCTGGCTCACATTAAACTGGCTGAACTTGACCCACTCCTGGGGGGTGGAGGAGCTGCATCCAGAATGCAGAGGAGGTTAAAATGTGATGCGAGTGTAAAAAGCTGCATCATAAAGTGGTCCCAGCTTTACCCCGGGGGTATGCGGGTCGGGTTGGTCTTCAGGGAGATCTGAGGCGACTTTGTGGTGAGAGACAGGCAGGACATGTCAATTTCCAAAGCGTCCATCTTGTTCTGGAGGTCAGTGGTGAGCTGGTGTCGAGCCTCCTGCAGAATACTGAGCAGAAACGGCCAATCAGAAGTCTGCCTGAGCAGAAACAGCCAATCAGAAGTGTGCCTGAACAGACGCAGCCAATCAGAAGTGTGCCTGAGCAGAAGCAGCCAATCAGAAGTGTGCCTGAGCAGAAGCAGCCAATCAGAAGTGTGCCTGAGCAGAAGCAGCCAATCAGAAGTGTGCCTGAGCAGAAGCAGCCAATCAGAAGTGTGCCTGAGCAGAAGCAGCCAATCAGAAGTGTGCCTGAGCAGAAGCAGCCAATCAGAAGTGTGCCTGAGCAGAAACAGCCAATCAGAAGTGTGCATGGAAACAAGTGAGCGGTGTAGCGGAGAACCTCACCACAGCTGCTTCAAGGCCTGGTCGATGTGCTGCTGCAGACCCTGCTGCACTCTTTCAATCAGCTCTGCCTCTTTCTTCAGCTGCTCCTCCACCGGGTCCACGACCAGCTCATATCCCCGCCGACCCTCCCTCAGCGTCAGGCACTCGCCGCTGACCTCCAGAGGGACGGCGGTGGCAGCCAAGGCCTGCTCTGTCTGCTCCTTGGACTGTCAAACACAGCAGTCGTGTCACCGTCAGGACTCCCATCGTAACACCTTCACACTCACGACAAAAGCTCACCAGCGTCAGAGCCTCCATCTCTTCGTCCACCTTCAGAGCGCAGGTCTCCAACACGTCCCTCCACCGAGCAACGTCCCACGCCCGGTCTCCGAGTCTGCGCGAGGTGTCGCTCTCGTCCCAGGTGGTCTACGATCACATGACAAACAGCTGCTAAATCCTGCACAAACAGCCTCCTGCATCCTCACAGGCCGAGAGCCCACCTGACAGCTGGTCTGGTTGCGTAGCGACCGGCCCTCCTGTCTGATGGCGTTGGAAACGTGTCGCTCATGTTGAGCCGTGGTGGACAGCTGCTGGTTGTTGCCGTTCCACTCGGACACGCTGTGGCGCAGCCCGGGCTTTGCAGGAAATGCAGACATCCTGACAAAATGAGCAGACATGTCAGGAGGCCACACGGGAGACGGTCCCCGAGTTCAGACTGACGAACACACGCTAACCACATATCTTATAAACTGTACTGAAGTTCCAGAGAAAATCAGGAAAAATAAATGTTCTTTTCTCGAATGAGTCATTTTGGGGGAAAATATAGTTTAAAAAACCTGTTTCACACGAGTTCCAACAAGCGGGGCTGGTTTGTAGAAAGTAAACCAAAACAGAAGGCAGTGATTTATATCTATATATAATCTCATCAGGTCATATTATTGGATGGAAGCAATGAGCCGACTGATGCTGCAACACTTCTGCCAAAATCTGGAACGGGAGCAACAAAAGCTGGAAAACTCGCAACTGGACGAGCATTTGACGATTTAACAGGTTAATTATTCTATTCTATTCTATTCTTTTATACCCGTCATTCAATTCCATGACGGGTATAAAAGGAGCATTTCAGAGAGGCAGAGTCTTTCAAATGGAAAGATGGACAGAGCTTCACCAACATGAGACAAACTGGATTTAAAAATCGTGGAACAAGTAAAATAATTCCCACCATCTTGAGTGTATAAAATCATGAATTTCAGAGATTCTCTGTATGCACGGGACAAGGCTGGATGCTGGTGATGTTCTGCATTAACAGCAGACATGATTCTCTACTGGAAACCAGTGCATGGACTCAGGAAACTTCCAGAAACCAGTGTGAACCCAGTTCATGCAGGTTAAAGCTCCATCATATGTGAAGAGGATCCAGAAACACGCCGTCTTCTCTGGACCAAAGCTCATTTAAAATGTTCTGAGTGGAAACCTGGATGAAGATGTGGAATAGTTTGTGGACAGCATGGACGGCGTGTCCTGCGGACTAAAGAGGAGAGGGAGCATCCAGCTTGTTATCAGCCTGCATCTCTGATGGGATGGGGTTGCATTAGTGCCGATGGCGTGGGCAGCTTCCACATCTGGGAAGCTCCATCAATGCTGAAACATCTGCTCCCATCCAGACAACGTCTCTTTCAGGGAAGACCTTCCACCATGCTGGACCACATCCTGATGGTGGAACAGGAGAACTGGTCCAGCAGGACCATGCTGAACCACATCCTGATGGTGGAACAGGAGAACTGGTCCAGCAGGACCACATCCTGATGGTGGAACAGGAGAACTGGTCCAGTAGGACCACGCTGGACCACATCCTGATGGTGGAACAGGAGAACTGGTCCAGCAGGACCACATCCTGATGGTGGAACAGGGGAACTGGTCCAGTAGGACCATGCTGAACCACATCCTGATGGTGGAACAGGAGAACTGGTCCAGCAGGACCACATCCTGATGGTGGAACAGGAGAACTGGTCCAGTAGGACCATGCTGAACCACATCCTGATGGTGGAACAGGAGAACTGGTCCAGCAGGACCACATCCTGATGGTGGAACAGGAGAACTGGTCCAGTAGGACCACGCTGGACCACATCCTGATGGTGGAACAGGAGAACTGGTCCAGCAGGACCACATCCTGATGGTGGAACAGGAGAACTGGTCCAGTAGGACCACATCCTGATGGTGGAACAGGAGAACTGGTCCAGTAGGACCACGCTGGACCACATCCTGATGGTGGAACAGGAGAACTGGTCCAGCAGGACCACATCCTGATGGTGGAACAGGAGAACTGGTCCAGCAGGACCACATCCTGATGGTGGAACAGGAGAACTGGTCCAGTAGGACCACGCTGGACCACATCCTGATGGTGGAACAGGAGAACTGGTCCAGCAGGACCACATCCTGATGGTGGAACAGGAGAACTGGTCCAGTAGGACCACGCTGGACCACATCCTGATGGTGGAACAGGAGAACTGGTCCAGCAGGACCACATCCTGATGGTGGAACAGGGGAACTGGTCTGCTGCAGTCCAGACCTTCCACCAGTACGAACATCTGGTGATGCTAAAAGGAGATGTTAACAATGCTAAATATCTCCCTGGAACTACTTTTAACAGACATGTTGCCGCATCAGATTCACATGGGGCTCATATTGTCCATGAAATTATGAAATGTTCATTACCACAACCACCAAACACAGACCGGACAATAAACCATTCAACACTGATTCCTCAGCTGACACGATGTTTATCTTCTACTGGGAACAAAACATAAATTAATATTTAGAAAACCAGTGTTTCAGTTCAAAAATGTTTCTTTTACTGACAGTTTTGAGCCTGGAGTTAAGTCTAATCATCATCATCATCATCGTCGCTATACAGCCATGATATCCCACATGTTTTCTTGATATCATGTTCTAATATGAAACATGTTTAGTTAGAAACGTAAAAACATTCCCAATATAAACCAGTGGCCTCCAGTACCCTGTTCTGTTCCACCAGTCAGTAAACGGAACCGGACGCTTGAAGGAAACTGGGTTTTGGTTCCGAGCGGAACTTGTTTTATTTGTTTGTAACATGTAAAAACTCCTGAAATGTGGCGATAAAGGTCTTTCATCTCATTTCTAACAAACAGTTTTTGCTCACCGGAACTTCTAGAAGGTTCGGCTCTGTCCGCGCGTGCTGGGTGTGCGTCGGCGCGTGTGGTGGTAACAGCGGTTGCCATGGCGACGAGCCGCGACAACAGACGGGCTAAAACGGTTGCTATGTGACGAACGAGCGGTCACGTGGTCGCGGGAAGTCGGATTAAAAATGTTTGAGTTAATGAAAAGGCCGCATTTACATCTTAAACATTTTAACATGCTGAAGTCGGAAACTTCTCAGTTTAAACATATCGATCCTTTAGTGATGAATTTGATTAATTAGAAATCCGTTTCACACATTAAACCATTAAAAATCCAGTTTTCTGCTCAGCTACGACAGATGTGTCACATCTGTATATAAATCCAATATGTTTAGCTCTTTTTGTGTATTTAATCCAGTAACTTTTATTCTTTATTGCCTTTTTCATTTTAGTCTGAATGTAAAGTGTCATTTAGAAGGTCCTGAAAGGCACTTGTAAATAAAATGTGGTATTTTTGTAAAAATGAATAATTTAACATTAAAATATTAATGTGAAATTAAGGTTAGGTGTAATTATATTGTTTTAAAATAAAATACAAAATGCATTTAGTAAAAGTTAATAAACATGGGTTAGTGTTAGTAAATATGAGAGGGAAAGTAGATTTGAACTGCAGTTAATTTTTTAACTAATTCCTTATTTTTCTGTATAAGGTTTAATATATGAATCAAATGTTGTTTATGGTCTTTGTTTATAAGATTGTCTTTTGACATTTAATGTCAATGTTAAGTTTTCTTGCAATCCTTGAAAGGTGCTTTTTTAAAAAAAAAAAAGTATAATTTAATAAAACAGAAATGTTAATATTAAAATATTAAAACAAAAAAAAGTAAATGAACAGATAAAATATGTAAATCATATTTACTATTTTTCATGTCATTTTAAAAGATTACTTCATAAATGTTCTGTTCTAGTCTTTTAGCAGATGTTTTTATCCAAAGCGACTTACACACCCTGACAGGCACATCAGGGGGCAACTCGGGGGTCAGTCTTGTCCGAGGACACAGGGGAAGCGTGGCATCGATCTCTCAACTTCTCAGGTGAAAGACGACTGCTCTTCCTCCTGAGCTACAGATGTGAACATCGTGATCATTTTTATGTCGTTTCCACGTCCGTCTCGCTCTGGAGGTCAGATGGCTCTGTATGTGACCTCTGAACTACAACAGCTTTAGGCTCCGCCCTCAGCCCACTTCTTGTCTAATCTCTACTGATCTGAGCTGCAGCTTGGTTTTTCAGGTGGATTTAAGCGTCCCACGCTGGAATTATAACAAAGAAAATAAACTGCTCAGTATCATCAACACATTTGTTTTATTGTAGCATCAGATGTCGTCGTGCCAGTGCTTAAACTGCAATGCTGTGGTGACGTTCAGTGTAGACAAGCGTGACTTTATCATCCCTCTGAGATCAGCCATTCAGCAGCAAGATCCAAATGTCTCTGAGTTTCTGGGAATATCATAAAAAAACCTCTAAAATCCAGCCCTCCACTTCAGTGGATCCCACAGTGCAGGTCTGCACAAAACCCCCAGTTTAATGCCCAACACAAAGAATTCACACCCTGGAAATCATCTTCTCTCGCGTCTCTGTACATTGCACCAAGCGGGGAAACAAAGCAGGTAGAAACTCTACACGAGGACTTCATCGAGTCCTCCATCCCCGGTTCCTGAGCTACGTTAACAACCAGGCCTTAAAGTGGAATAAAAACCTTCATTCATGTGGCATCATCATCATGAATGTACTGACGGAGGAGCCTGTTTTCCATCGGCAGTAAAGCAGCGATCAGGATCTGATCGACTCCTGGTCCGTTCGGTTCTGGGAGGTGATGCAGATCTCCTCCCTGCACACACAGGACTAATAAATTAAAAGAGAGCAGGAGCTTTTGTTCGTGTCAGATTTAGCAGTTTCATAGAAAAGAGACGTTAAAGAGGAGGAACCGCTGAGTTCTGTGAAGGTTAAAGGTTTGGTGCAGGCGTGTTGTGTGCAGGTGGAGATCTTCAGCCCTGCGAGCGCCCACCGGTGCCGAGACAACCTCCTCCCTCTCTGTGGTCCAGTTTCAGTCTCTGGTCCGGTTGTGGCTCAGGTGGGAGAGAGGAGCGAAGCTGCACAAGTCCGAGTCCCAGTTTCACTGTGGCGTCGGGTCTCCGTTAACCTCCACGCCATGCTGCTGCAGCTGCGCTCGTAGCAGCGCGTTATCGTTCTTCAGCTCCTCGATCTGAGAGAACACAACAAGGTCACTCAAACCGGACTTCCAGAAAAGCAGATGGGTTCTAAAATGCAGCGAAAACTTAAAATCAGACATTTATTATCAGTTTGATCCGTTACGTAACAAATACGGACAAGTGTAGAATCTGCGGCAGCCACGTGCTCCCTGTTCTACAGTCAAATGTCCAAACCAACTGGTGAGGGTGTCAAGGTTGGGTATAAAAGCACCATCCATTCAGAGTTATCCATAAGTTCAACAAATATTTGTTGGAACTGGGCGACGACCACAGACGTTTGAGGGGCCTTCATGGCGTCAGCGTTTACCTGTTGTCTAAGCAGATCGTTGTCCATCTCGACTCGCTCCACCTCTTTGCAACTCTCCTGCAGTCGGTGGTTGTTCTGACGCAGCTCCCGGATGTAGTCGCAAGCTTTGGACAGAATTCCTCCTTTACTCTGAAGAACACAGGATGAGGAGAGGTTTCATTTTGAAAGTTTGAAAACTTTTCCACACTTCCTACAGTAACTTATCCACGTCTGCCGGACCCGCCCGTCACATCAAGCCTCAACCAAAAAGCCTTTTTTCATATTTTTGGTGCGAAACTGCAGAATCTGTAGAATATGATTCCTTTTAATCCCAGTCAGCATGGAGACGTGACGTTTCCCTCTGTTTCATCTAACTTGAAGCCTGTTGGCTCTGAAACACACACACACACACACACACACACACACACACACACACACACACACACACACACACACACACACACACACACACACACACACACACACACACACACACACAGTTTCCATGTTTCCACACGTCTCCCTGCTACTATCTACCTGCTATCCTCACTGCAGCACCTCCACCTCAGCTGCATCCCAAACGTCTTCTTGGCTTTATTCCAGCCATAGAGGATCATTATTGTCCTGCTTTTCTCATCACTTGTTGATCTTTGGCTGCTCCTGATTGGACGTTACCGTCAGTTTAAGCTCTCTGATTGGTGGAAAGTCCGACAGGAAGCGTCTTCATCATCATGTCCAGGTGGAAATAGAGGTCTCTTAGCAACATGGTAGTGATGGTGATGAAGATGTGATAAATAATGGTGGATTTACCATCTAGAGTCTCTGAATAAACACTACATGTTGTGTCTGGATTGTAAACCTCCTGGACGGATAGAAACGCTGGAAAACCTCCGTAGACCGTCTGGAGGGTCACATGACCGTCTGGAGGGTCACATGACCGTCACCGTTACACACTGCTGAGACTGATGATGATGAGTTCTCAGGAAAAACAAACCGTATTTATGTAATATTTCCGTTCTCACCGCTCCGGTTCTGCTGTCAACGCTGCAGTCAGGGATGAGTTTAGACAGCTGAACGATCCAGTTATTGATCTTGTCTCGTCGTCTTCTTTCCACTACAAAGAGAGATAAACTTAACTCACACGTGAATCTTAAAATCTGGTTTGTTTCACCAGTTTACCAAAATATAAACAATTTTATGAACATTAAGAGCTTCGGTTTACAAGCATTTCCATCCAAACTGCAGGAAAAGTTGATCGAAACCGAAAATGAGGCTGGATCAGGAACTCTAACATCCTAAAACCTCCAGAGACCACAGACCTTCGTTATGTTGTGCTCTTCTCCGGTCGTCCCTCGGCACCCGCGTCCCCTCCACCTTCCTACAGAGAAACAACGGAAGCTCGTTGGACAGAGAAACGACCAGTAAACACTGCAGTGCACTGTTATGTCCACCAGGGGGCAGAAGACCAGTATCAGATTGTTTTTAACAAGGTCTGGAGCAAAGTTTTTACGATAAAATGATGCAAAATGTCTCAGAAACTGCATGTAAACATTTGGCAATAAAGGGTTAAAACTTGGATCATAGCGAGTAACGGAGACACTCGTGGAGTTTCTACGCTACGCCATGAGAAGGACCTGCTGGACGCCACGTTTACGGCCTGAAGCGACACTGAGCCACTCGCAGGATGCTGGCGTCTGATTGGTCTGCAACACATGAGGAGGGGGGGGGGGTATGTGGAAGTTCTTCTCACCAGTTTGTGCTGCCATGCTGCAACATGTCGCTTTCACCGAGGTCTCTGAGGGCAGCAGGTAAGTAGGACAGAGGGTGGTTTTCAGATGATGGATTTTAGAAATAAAGGTTTTTCTTTTGCACACATAAAGAAGACGGATCATTCCAGGGAGGAGGAGGAGGAGGAGGAGGAGGAGGTCCGGCGGGGGGGTAGGAGAGGGCTGAGGACCATGACGAGTCATGAGGAGTGCTGGGATCGAAGGGGCGTCATACTCACGCGGTGTAGGTGTGCGTGCGCGGAGCGATGGTTCGAGGACTCGCCGTCTGCAGAACTTCCTGAGGACTCATCATCACGTAGAACTGGCCTGGAGGAGACCGGATAAAGTGTCAGAACCCCGACAACTCGCCTCCGTCGGCTCAGTGTGGATCTTTTCCTCACCTCCCGCCTGCGCGAGCGCTGGGTCGGCGGCGGTCTGGACCGACACGGCCGTGGCCGTCCCGTCGCTGACGGCGGCGGCGGGGAAATAGGCGAAGCGTGTTTCTCCTCCCACAGTCTCACCCCCCGGACTGCCGCCATTACTGAAGGAGCTCTGGATGACGGCCTGGAAAGAGAGCCTGGATTACCGAACTGGACCAGAAGGCCACGATGTGACTGGACCGACTGGTCGGAGATGATCGAAAACACTTTAATACCTGAGCAGAACTGCAAGGTTGTCGTAGTTAAAGCAATGAATATTTTAAATGATAAAACATATTTTACATAAAAATAAATAGCTAAATGTAAAAACTATTTTTTTCTTTTTGTATTTTAAACATTTTATATAAACAAACTTGAACATAAAAATGAAAAGATTTGAAGATGAATTGTAAATAAAATACTAGTTAATTATAAAACATATTAAATATAAAATCATTTTTTAATTTTAAATTTACTTAAATATAAAAACATTTTTAAAGATGTATATGAATAAAAATATTTTAATTTTACTTAAATATAAAAATGTTTTTTAAAGATGTATATTAGGTATAAATATGTTATTTTAATTTTACTTAAATATAAAAACATTTATAAAGAACTACATGAGGAATATAAATGTTATTTTATTTTTAAAAAGTTCAATTTAAAATATAAACAAATTAAATTAGAAAAATACTAAACTTTAAAAATGTAAATAAAAGTTTAAAACAAAAAAATATATAAAAATGAAAATTGAAAGGTAAATAAAATTTTAAACAGGCAAACGGTTTAGTGTTTCTGCAGGCTTTCTATCAGCTGGACTCTCCGGACTCAGATAAACCCTTCTGCCTCGCGGCTCTGCAGGTCCGACACTCTTCAGCTTTTTAAGGTCCGGTCTGTCGCCACGCTCGGAAAGAGAGGCGGTCCTACGAGCAGATGGCCGGGACCGGACTTCAGAGCGGCCAACCGTGCAGAACGTCTCATCAGCTCACAGGAAGTGTGCTCCATGACTTCCTGTTGGGGCTGAAAGCTGGAGCGTGCAGCGATGTTGACTCACCTGGGCCACCGCCTGGGGGGCTCCAGCGAACGCTGCCGTGGAGACCACGCTGACGGCTCCGGTCCCATCAGCCGTGGCTTCCAGCTGGTCGTCGGTTACCTGGACCACTCGATAGGTCACCTGGAGACGGAGCAGGGAGTAAACGCCGCCGTCACGCCGCCGTTCTTTCATCAAACAACGCAGAAACACAAACACCCCCCCCCCCCCCGTGGCGGTCAGAGGACTCGTAGATGGATGACCTTCTACGTCACGTGATTTTACCAGATCATACGTTTCCAACAAACCCGTCTGGGTGTCAGGGGTCCGGCAGCGTTTTGTCCCAAATCCAGCCGTTCCAGCAGAGTCCACCGAGAACAGACTGGTCCAGTCTGGACCTTTAGACCTTTATTAGGCCACGCCCCTCTCAGGAAGAGGACGCGGCTTTCAGGTCATTCTCAGCTCGCTGTGGTCTCCTCCTCCTCGTGGGACGAGTCTCAGAGATTCGCTGAAAAGCGAGGAAGGAGACGGGATTTCCTTCGTTTTGAGCCTCAAACGAGGGACGTCGCAACGCACGGCGGTTAGGAAACCTTCAGACAGTGACGTTACAGAACGCGGGACCTTCACGGCGGTCCAGACGGATGGACGCATCTCCTGGTTCTGAGGGGGTTGTTCCTCCCCACTGTCGCCCCGTGCAGTTCGGGACGGAGGATCAAAGATTGTTGTGATAAAATGTATTTATATGAACTCGGGTATGATAAACAAGGATCGTATCATTGATTAAACCCGTCCCACAAGGAGGAGGAGACCCCCGGGGAAGAACAGGCGCCGGCTGGATGCAGCGGAGCAGGGAAGCACTGGGAGCACGGTTCAGACTGGGACCGAAACGACCCACCAAACGTCGCTGTCGTTTCCACGTTGTCATGGAAACTCCACTAAGCTGCACAGTAACTGGTGAAATGATCAATCAGCCGATTGATCAGTTGTTTCTGCTGAAACGAGGTGCGAGGAACCCGGTCCTTGAGGGTCCTGCAGGTTTTAGATGTTTTTCTACCTTCTCCGCTGGATTCATCTGATTTGTGTTGGAGCAGGGAAACATCTAAAGCCTGCAGGATGAGGGCCAAGGTCTCCAGTCTGCGAGTGGGGGGCGTCTCCTCCTCACCTGTCCGCCGCTGTTCTCCGTACGGAACTGGTACTGCACGCCGTGGTCAGCGAAGGCGGCCTGCGAGACGCCGGCGATGCTCACGGCGGTCTGCTCGTCCGTCCCCACCGCCTCGCCTGCAACACATCGAGGAAAACCTTCACTTCCTCACACCGACACCCGAAGTTTCACGAAGTCCGACGACATTCCAGCCGCAGAGCGGTTCCTACCTTCCTGGAGCTGCTGCACCACCTCCTCCGCTTCCTGTTTGTCCTGACTAAAACACAAAAACAAAAACAATCTCAGGACCAACGCTCAGAAAGCGGCCTCAGGATGTCCAGATCCAGGTCTCGTCTTCCTCTGACTGGATTCACGTTCAATGCAAAGATCAGACCTTCTGACGGCCAGAAACAGGATGATTCCTGCTCGCTGCTAGCCTTTAGCTTTTAGCTGCTAGCCTTTAGCTTTTAGCTGCTAGCTTCTAGCCTCTAGCTTTTAGCTGCTAGCATCTAGCTGCTAGCCTTTAGCTTTTAGCTGCTAGCATCTAGCTTTTAGCTGCTAGCTTCTGGCTGCTAGCCTCTAGCTTCTAGCTGTTAGCCGCTAGCTGCTAGCATATCTCCACATGGAGGCAGAAACTGGACACCTGGAGGACCAAAGAGTCAGGATCTGAAATCCAGCAAAGACCTGAACCAGGACTTAAGATCTGGACCTTCAGCTGATCCATCTATGGCCGCCAAAGCCTCATCAGAACTGGCCTCCATGGAAACGTGGCTTCAAGAAGCAAGATAAGGCTGAAGGTCACATGACCCAAGAACTGGACTGAAGATCAGTGGAAACAGGTCTGATGGAGGGACGGATCCTCCCCAGAGCCAGGACCTGAAGCGGTCTGATGGGGGGTCGGATCCTCCCCAGAGCCAGGACCTGAAGCGGTCTGATGGGGGGTCGGATCCTCCCCAGAGCCAGGACCTGAAGCGGTCTGATGGGGGGTCGGATCCTCCCCAGAGCCAGGACCTGAAGCGGTCTGATGGGGGGTCGGATCCTCCCCAGAGCCAGGACCTGAAGCGGTCTGATGGGGGGTCGGATCCTCCCCAGAACCAGGACCTGAAGCGGTCTGATGGGGGGTCGGATCCTCCCCAGAGCCAGGACCTGAAGCGGTCTGATGGGGGGTCGGATCCTCCCCAGAACCAGGACCTGAAGCGTGTGGGATCATCTGGACAGAGACGGAACTAAAGAGGTTTTAGAAAGTCCTTCCAGGATCCTGGAAACTGGTCCTGGAGGCAACCTAAAGAACTGATTCAGACCGAGATAAAGAGTAAAAACCTTCCCGTCTAAGCTCTTCAGAACTGGACCGACTCTGGTTCTGAGCTAGAAAGGGGATTTTTGTTGCAGTGTTCCTGTTTTCTAGACCTGCAGGATGAGAAGAATCTGGATCAGGACTTTTACGGAGACCTGGTCTGGGTTCAGGTTCAGGTTCTGGGTTTATCAGCTGAAGACCAGTGAGCTGCATCTGAATCTAAACCTGCTGCTGACTTTGTGTTTTACTGGGAGGAGACCAGTACAGAACTCCGAACATGTGGTGTGTAAACAGTGGTTCTGCGGAGCCGGGCCAGGCCGAGCCGAGCCGAGCCGAGCCGGGCCGGGAGCCATGGCAAGCAGGAAGCAGCCTCTCACCTCGCCGAGCTGTCCAGACTCTGCTCCAGCATCTCCATGGAGCCTCCTGCGGGGGAACCGGGACTCAGGCGGGGATGGAAGCGCTGATCACGGGGACAAACAGGCGGGTCATGTGAGGGCGACGGTCCGGGACACGTGAGGCGGCGGCGGGCAGCAGCTAAGATGGAGGCCGCTCCGGAGCGACGCGGATCCGCCCGTCTGCGCGGAAAACAAGCGACCCGTCCGGGGTTCGGGTCGGGTCTGGCTGCTCCGGGTCCGGGACTCTGAGCGGGACCGTGGTTCTGATGGACAGGCGCGAACAGAACCGAGTCTTGCGGGTTTTGCGGGTCTCTTTTTGTCCTTTCTGTCCTCTGCGGCGCTCAGCGGCTGTTTGTCGGCGCAAAGCTGCGGTTGCGACACAAGATGCGGAGTGGACTCGTTTGCGCATTTTCAGCTCGGAAAAAAAAACGCAAATTTACCAGAAAATGTTTGTTTGTTTCGGTGAGGCTCGCGACGTGGTGGAAACTGCGCTCACGTGACTGAATTCCGGCACTTTTAGCGGCTGGAAACGGATCTTTGCGCATTTTCATGCGTTCATTCCGGATTAATGCAGTTTGCGGGTCCGCAGCGGGTCTCGTGCTTGTGTGCGGATGGAAACCTTTCTCCTCAGAGCGGAGCCGGGCTCTCAGCATCTGTGTGCAGATGTTTCCACACAGCCAGCTGCCCAGGCGGCTCCGTTTTCAGCCTCTTCGCCCAGGTGACCACAGAGATCCAATACGGGTTTTCCCGCAAACCACATGACATCAAAACGTCTCGTGCTGCCAGAAAGCGGCGCAGCGCTCGCGCCTCGGCGCCCATTTGCGCTGAAAGGCGACAGAAATGCGGGTTAAATGTGGTTAAAGGTGAAACAGCAGATGTGTTCCTGTCCTGCAACTGGATGTCTCTGCTTCCCCACATCCCATCCAGCCTCCTGCAGGATGGAGACATGTCTGCACGTGCAATAAAACCTACAAACCAGGTGGTTCATGTGTGACTTGTCCTCCAGCTGCAGGTTTGACCACAGAGGAGGTCCTTCTCCTGCAGGATTCAACCTTAATTCCTGCTTTTAGTTTCTGACCTTTCAGCTAAATACTGAAGTTTTAGTCAGAAGTTTGGTTGTTTCTTTGATTCTGTGAAAAATTCTCACAAATACTAAAAGTTTTTAATCAAAAACCAATGAAATGGCATCACTGCAATATTATTAAAAAATATAAAATGTTGACATTTGATCATTTTATTACTTTTTCTTTTGTGAAAACTATATGCAAGTGTCTTCATGGTCTTGCAGCCGCTGTACCAGTTGTGTTCACATGTCTTCATCCCCTCTCATTAAAGAAAGGCTGAATTTACAACAGTCACTCAAATAACTGGAGACTTAAAAAAAGGAACAAGAACTAAAAATTTGCAAAAATATAATTTAGTAATATAAGACACTGATTTTTCATCTAATTGAGTTGAAGAAAACAAACAAACAAACAAATGTGTCCTGGACAAATGAGAGACTTTTCTGTTGAACAGTGGGACAAAATACCTGTCAACAGGTGCAGAAGTCTGACTGGGAGGAACAGAAAACACCTGACTGGAGCGGAAACATTAAAGCATTCTTCTACTAAATATTACTTTATGACTGATGGAATATGGAATAAATTATCTTATTAACTTTTTAAAAAAATATTTCTATTGAACCAGAATTAGAAAATAATGTCATGATTTTCATCAAATTTTTATTTATTATTACTTTAGTCAGTTTCAGCTTATTTTACAGGCAGCGGTCCGGGTCGGTCTGCATCGTCAGTCCGGATCAGTCCAGGTCGGTCCAGATCAGTCTGGATCGGTCCGGGTCGGTCTGCATCGTCAGTCCGGATCAGTCCAGATCAGCCTGGATCGGTCCGGGTCGGTCTGCATCATCAGTCCAGGTCGGTCCAGATCAGTCTGGATCGGTCCGGGTCGGTCTGCATTGTCAGTCCAGATCGGTCCAGATCAGTCTGGATCGGTCCGGGTCGGTCTGCATTGTCAGTCCAGATCAGTCTGGATCGGTCCGGATCGGTCGGGGTCGGTCTGGGTCAGTCCGGATTAGTCTGGATCGGTCCGGATCGGTCTGCATCGTCAGTCCGGATCAGTCCAGGTCGGTCCAGATCAGTCTGGATCGGTCCGGGTCGGTCTGCATTGTCAGTCCAGATCAGTCTGGATCGGTCCGGGTCGGTCTGCATTGTCAGTCCAGATCGGTCCAGATCAGTCTGGATCGGTCCGGGTCGGTCTGCATTGTCAGTCCAGATCAGTCTGGATCGGTCCGGATCGGTCGGGGTCGGTCTGGGTCAGTCCGGATTAGTCTGGATCGGTCTGCATCGTCAGTCCGGATCAGTCCAGGTCGGTCCAGATCAGTCTGGATCGGTCCGGGTCGGTCTGCATTGTCAGTCCAGATCGGTCCAGATCAGCCTGGATCGGTCCGGGTCGGTCTGCATTGTCAGTCCAGATCGGTCCAGATCAGTCTGGATCGGTCGGGGTCGGTCTGGGTCAGTCCGGATTAGTCTGGATCGGTCCGGGTCGGTCTGCATCGTCAGTCCAGGTCGGTCCAGATCAGTCTGGATCGGTCCGGGTCGGTCTGGGTCAGTCCGGATCGGTCCAGGTCGGTCTGGGTCAGTCCGGATCGGTCCAGGTCGGTCTGCATCATCAGTCCAGGTCGGTCCAGATCAGTCCGGATCAGTCCAGGTCGGTCTGGGTCAGTCCGGATCGGTCCAGGTCGGTCTGCATCATCAGTCCAGGTCGGTCCAGATCAGTCCGGATCAGTCCAGGTCGGTCTGGGTCAGTCCAGATCGGTCCAGGTCGGTCTGCATCATCAGTCCAGGTCGGTCCAGATCAGTCCGGATCAGTCCAGGTCGGTCTGGGTCAGTCCGGATCAGTCCAGGTCGGTCTGGGTCAGTCCGGATCGGTCCAGGTCGGTCTGCATCATCAGTCCAGGTCGGTCCAGATCAGTCCGGATCAGTCCAGGTCGGTCTGGGTCAGTCCGGATCAGTCCAGGTCGGTCTGGGTCAGTCCGGATCGGTCCAGGTCGGTCTGCATCATCAGTCCAGGTCGGTCCAGATCAGTCCGGATCAGTCCAGGTCGGTCTGGGTCAGTCCGGATCAGTCCAGGTCGGTCTGGGTCAGTCCGGATCGGTCCGGGTCAGTCCGGGTCAGTCCAGGTCGGTCTGGGTCAGTCCGGATCGGTCCAGGTCGGTCCAGGTCAGTCCAGGTCGGTCTGGGTCAGTCCGGGTCGGTCTGGGTCAGTCCGGATCGGTCCAGGTCGGTCTGGGTCAGTCCGGATCGGTCCAGGTCGGTCTGGGTCAGTCCGGATCGGTCCGGGTCAGTCTGCATCGTCAGTGAAACACAACCGTGGAAATCTTTACCTAAAGTCTCCATCAGACGGTTGACATGAAAGCTGAAGTTCTGGTTAAAGTGTGAGAACTGAACTTTGGACTCAGGATGGGAAAAGGCCAGATATGTCATGTTGTCTTGTTTATTCTTATATGTATAATATTTTATGATGTATTATTTCATTAACTTTGTGTTTTTACTGCACTAACACCTTGAAAAGCCTAACCAGGGCGGGGGGGGGGGGGGGGGGGTCCATGGCATCGCCCACCTGGGTGAAAAGGTATTCTTGTCCTGTCCCTGCCAAATAAACAAATAAATGAATAAAGAAAATAGTTTTATTATTGATACTTGCAGCAGATATACAAATATGTTCACACATTGATTTAACTGTGAAAATGTGTACAAATACTAAGAAAACCCTCTGCAGGAGAGAAACCAGGATATGACTTTTATTTTGTAGTTCTGTCACACAAAGGTCGCCTTTATTTCCCGAGACGACAGTAAAAGTTCTGAGCCTTTTCCAGACGCTGGTTTGGTTTGGCTGCCACGCTCAGGGCCGGATCAAAGGTGCCGGGGCCCTGGGGTCCGTGCCCTTAATGCCCATCGCTAATCCGGCCTTGGCCACGCTCCAGCCCTCACATACCACGTTTTACTTTAGTTTCGCCATGACATCATCACAAGGCTTTGGTTCTTTGTAGACGAGTCGCTGGGAATGAGGAGCTTCTGGTCAGACCAGTTCTGGGTTCGCGGCGTGTCGAGTTATTCCGGTATCTGATGAGCTGCATCAGCCTGAGATCATCTTTCATCTGTCACGTGATGGCGCTCGCATGCTCGGGTCTCATGTGACACGTAGGTTCAGCTGATTTCTTTCTTTCTGAAAAATAAAGATTGTAAAACAAATTGTAAGTTTTTATCTCTTGCTGTTCTTCTTGTGAGCGATCGTCTGCGCGACACGCTTCCCGTATGTACGGAAGCCAAGAGCGACTCCATTATTCGGTTTTTTATCGTCATCTCGCAACGAGGACCGTTTGAGACGTAAGGTGGGGGCAGAAGGAAGTGGTTACTCCTGATTCCACTGATCAAATAGACAGTTTCAGCCTTTTTCAGAGCTGATTGTTGTAAAATCAGATGAATCGATCAGTGCTGAGGCATAGTGGTTAGGCCTTTGGCCTCACAGCAAGAAGGTCGCTGGTTTGATCCCCGGCCGAGGATGTTCCTCTTGTGAAAGTTCCTGGCTTTGCAGAGGCATCCCAGCATGCAACAGCTCTGCGCTCTTCAGAAACCTACCGGTGACGTCACAGAGGCTCCGCCCATCTTGTACTACAGTCTGTGAAAACAGGAGGGTGTGTGTTTA
This sequence comes from Telmatherina bonti, assembly GCF_933228915.1. Lineage (NCBI taxonomy): Eukaryota > Metazoa > Chordata > Actinopteri > Atheriniformes > Telmatherinidae > Telmatherina > Telmatherina bonti. The sequence goes on from NC_136617.1 coordinate 5,737,037, forward strand.
CACACGTTGCTGCGTCTGTGTGAGCTTCAGCAGCGCCCGTGCACCGCAGGTTGTTTAGTTAAAAGCACGACCATCGGCCGTCACCAAGCAGGCCAGTTCGGCGGAAAGTGTCCCATTGCTCCCAATGCCCAGCTCGCCCTCCCTAACACTGGCAGGCAGCCCTGCAGAGCTCCTTCAGAGACAGGCTGCTGCATCCAGAGCATGAATAAGCTGCAGGTCTTTCCTAGTTTATTCCTAGTTTATTACTGTACATGCTTATTATAATTTACATGACAACAATGTTTCTGGGGGGAACCAAGGTGAAGCCCCCCCCAGCAGCAACCTCTGGTGGTTAAAAGTGAACCCAATGCGGAATGTGGCAGTACATGAACCTGCAGTTCCCCCTTCATCCACTAGGGGCTGCAAAACAGAGCAAATCCCCATAGACTCCCATGTTAAAAAGACCAACTTCACAGCAGGAATAAACATGTTTACAGCAGAAATAAACATGTTTACAGCAGGAATAAACATGTTTACAGCAGAAATAAACACGTTTACAGCAGGAATAAACATGTTTACAGCAGAAATAAACATGTTTACAGCAGGAATAAACATGTTTACAGCAGAAATAAACATGTTTACAGCAGGAATAAACATGTTTACAGCAGAAATAAACACGTTTACAGCAGGAATAAACATGTTTACAGCAGAAATAAACACGTTTACAGCAGGAATAAACATGTTTACAGCAGAAATAAACATGTTTACATCAGGAATAAACATGTTTACAGCAGAAATAAACACGTTTACAGCAGGAATAAACATATTTACAGTCTGGTTCAAAAATCCATGTTAGGTTTAATAGGTCAGGTTTACCTTCATGACAACTGAGGGGGAGTGAATTTTTTTCTAACTCACCCGTTTAAAAGTAATTTAATCTTGAAGTTCAGCATATTTAGGGGCGTGTCCTTTTGATTGACAGGTACCCGATCTCCCGCTTCAAGTCAGAAGAACATAGAACAACCGCGGTTTTTAGCCGGTTAACAACGTGACTTAGCTTTAGCCCGCTTACCTCTGTTAGCTGGTTAGCTCCTGTTATCTCCGGGTTAGCTCGGTTAGCTCTTAGCTACAGAAAGCTCGGAGTTCACTCGATGTCAATCATCCACCATGACGCTCACAGCCCCCCTCTCAGCTCCACCTCTTTGCCCATTTTTGTATTTTCCGGGCGAGACTACATGCATGACCCTGCCAAGATGGTGATGGTAGGAACCGCCCACCGAGCTTCAATTCAGCTCTTCAGAAACCTACGGGTGGCGTCACGGAGGCTCCGCCCATCTTTTATATACAGTCTGTGGTGGGTTCTCTCCTGGTTTCCTCCCACAGTCCAAACTTGCATCACTAGACCGATTTCTGCTCCCTTTCATCTTCATCTTAATTTTCAGCTGCTTATCCCTGCTAGGCAGCAGCCTAAGCAGGGAAGCCCAGACTTCCCTCTCCCCAGCCACATTTGCCAACTCTGCGGGGGGATCCCGAGGCGTTCCCAGGCCAGCCGAGAGATGTAATCCCTCCAGCGTGTCCTGGGTCTTCCCCGGGGTCTCCTCCCAGAGGGACGTGCCTGGAACACCTCACCAGGGAGGTCCAGGAGGCATCCTGACCAGATGCCCGAGCCACCTCAACTGGTTCCTCTCGATGTGGAGGAGCAGCGGCTCTACTCTGATCTCCTCCCGGATGACCAAGCTCCTCACCCTATCTCTACGGGAGAGCCCGGCCACCCTGCGGAGGAAACTCATTTCAGCCGCCTGTATACGAGATGTCCTTCTTTCGGTCACGACCCACAGCTCATGACCATAGGTGAGGGTAGGAACGTAGATCGACTGGTAAATGGAGAGCTTCGCCTTCTGGCTCAGCTCCTTCTTCACCACGACAGACCGGCGCAGAGTCCGCATTACTGCAGACGCCGCACCGATCCGTCTGTCCATCTCTAGACCCATTTCTGCTGCCTTAGTTACATAAATATGGCCGTACATTTCAAACATCGTCATACGTCTTTGTCCTCATACTTCCACACAACTTTTACATTGTTCAGTCAGTTCCTCCACCAGAGGGCAGCACTGAGTTCAGGGTTTGTTTCCATGTTCTGGCAGCAGTCGGCAGCGGTAACGTAGCCGGTATCCTGCTGGTTTTTGTTGTCTCCATGCTCCAACGCACCTGACTGAAATGAATAAACAGGTTGACAACAAGCTGCTGGATCTATTTAATTTGAATCAAGTGTGTTGGTGCCGGGAAACAACAAAAACCTGCCGGATACCGGCCCTCCAGGACCGGAGTGTGACACCCCTGCTAGAAACCGTCTGAAAACACCAGAAGAAGAAAAAACCCACAACGTTTTTTTTGTTCTGAAGCCCTTCTGTTTCTTCTTCAGGTGCTTTTAATTTGGCGGTTTCTGCATCGTCTTCTTCCTCCTCTTCTTCTCTGGTTTGTTCCTCTGGCTGTGTGTCAGCTGTACAACTCAACACTTCCACCGTCTGGAAGAAACGTCCAGAATGCCTCGGATCAGCTGCTGCGGACTCCTTTCAGTTCAATTCAATTCAATTCAATTCAACTTTATTTATATAGCGTCAAATCACGGCAATGCCATCTTAAGACGCTTTACAGACAGAGGGGAAAACATAATGAAGGCCAATTCATAACAGCCTATATAAGGAAACCAACAGAATGAGTTGAGTCCAACTCAATCTCCCATCCTGAGCAAGCACACTGGCAACAGTGGGAAGGAAAAAAACTCCCTTTTAACAGGAAGGAAACCTCCGGCAGAATCCGGCTCAGGACAGGCAGCCATCTGCCTCTGCTGTGTGGGGGGAAGAGGACAGAAAGACAACAGACAACAGGAACTGCTACTCCCGGCCAGGGAGACCTGCTGAGACAGGAGACATACATGTTAATGATGCAACACTGTTATGGGGGGGGGGGGGGGGGGGGGGGGTAAAAGAAAGAGATAAAGAGAAAAAGAAAGAAGCTCAGTGTATCAGGAAATGTCCCTCAGCAGTCTAAACCTATAGCAGCATAACTAAGGGATGCTAACCATCCCTAGCTATAGGACTTATCAAAAAGATAAGTCTTCAGCCTAGTCTTAAAGGTGGGGAGGGTGTCTGCTTCCCTAACACTAACTGGGAGCTTATTCCATAAGAGAGGGGCCTGATAACCAAAGGCTCTGCCTCCTGCTCGGCTCTTTGAGACTCTAGGAACCACAAGTAAGCCTGCAGTCTGCGAACGAAGTACTCTACTTGGTATATAAGGAACTATGAGGTCTTTGATATATAGTGGAGCCTGGTTGTGGAGGGCTTTATATGTAAGGAGAAGGATTTTAAATTCTATTCTAGATTCAACAGGCAGCCAATGAAGAGAGGCTAAAACTGGAGAAATATGATCTCTCATGCTGGTTCTGGTCAGGACTCTGGCTGCAGAATTCTGGATCAGCTGAAGGCTTTTCAGGGCATATTTAGGACAGCCCAGTAATAGAGTTACAGTAATCTAGTCTCGAAGTAACAAAAGCGTGAACCAGTTTTTCTGCATCACTCCGAGACAGAATGTCCCTAATTTTGGCTATATTACGTAAATGAAAGAAGGCTGTTTTAGTAACCTGCTTAATATGTGGGCCAAAGGAAAGGTCAGGGTCAAATATTACTCCAAGGTTTCTCACTGTAGCACTGGAAGCTAAAGTAATGCCATCCAGGTTCATTACAAAACCGGAAAATTTAGCTCTGAGTTTTTCAGATCCAACGAGAATTACTTCAGTCTTATCTGAGTTTAAGAGGAGAAAATTTCTAGACATCCAAGTCGTTATGTCTATGAGACAATTTTGTAGCCTATTGGGCTGATTTGTTTCATCTGGTTTAAAGGATAAGTATATCTGTGTATCATCTGCATAACAATGAAAGTTTATTCCATGCTGTCTAATAATTTTGCCTAAAGGGAGCATATACAGTGTGAAGAGTACTGGTCCAAGTACAGAACCTTGAGGAACTCCATGACTTACTGTAGTTTGTGAGGAGGACTTGTCATTTACATGAACAAACTGAAGTCTATCAGATAAATATGATTTAAACCAGCTTAACGCTGTACCTGTAATTCCAATCACCTGTTCTAGTCTTTGTAACAGAATGTTATGATCGACTGTATCAAATGCAGCACTAAGATCAAGCAAGATAAGTACGGACACAAGTCCTTTGTCTGAGGCCATAAGAAGGTCATTAGTAACTTTCACCAATGCCGTCTCAGTGCTATGATGAGCTCTAAATCCTGACTGAAACTCCTCGCATAAATTATTTCTGCTCAGATGGGCATGTAGCTGAGCAGAAACTATTTTCTCCAGAATTTTGGACATATCCAAAGTTATTTAACTTAAAGTTTGTTTAACTTTGTTTATTTGTCTTTGTCGGATGTTGTTTACTTTATTTCTTGTTTTAGTTTGAAACGAAGCTTCTTATTTTGTAACGTTTTAATGTTCTTATAAATCACTTTGAATCAGCCTGTTGTTACAGATGAACTCGGCTGTATTTATCTCCGCAGTCGTTTCAGATCCTTTCAGCCTCTGAATCTGCCGTCTGAGGAAACGTCCCGTCTGACCGGGACGAGAAGCTTCTAGATGAAACTTTGGAGGGTTAAAGACTCCTTCAGCTTTTCTTTGCCTGAATGAGTCCAGTCCAGCCCTCTCAGAATAATCCCAGTTTGTACTGGTGGAGCTGAAGGTGACTCATTCATTCAGGCTGCCGTCCCAGTCAGAGGAACAACCACCTCTCCCGTGCCAAACCAGAGGCCAACCTCCCTCCTCTCCTCCCATCTCATTCTTTCCTCCCCGGGCACTCGGTCGCTCTGCAGACACAGTGACGAGCTGAGCAGCGCGAAGACCACCATCCTCATCCTCATCCTCTTCCCAGCACAGCAAACCAGTCCAGACCTCGGAGCGGACCAGTCTCTTCTTCTAACGGCTTACAGGAAGGTAAGTGTGTCTGAAGCCTGGTGAAGATGTTTCTTTGTCTTCTGGGTGGAGTTGCCAACCCCACCCGTGTGTGTGTGTGTGTGTGTGTGTGTGTGTGTGTGTGTGTGTGTGTGTGTGTGTGTGTGTGTGTGTGTGTGTTTAATGCAAGTCCAGACAGAAGAGTTGCAGGGACATTTTCCTCGTGGTTTTATTTTACTTCTGCATCTTCCTGGCGGCGTAGATTCATCTTGTTCCTGTAAAACTCTCAGCGGTTTGTAGAAACGTGTTCAGATGAACGAAACGTCTCCTCTGCGTCCCAGGAGTCCTCCTCCCAGCCTGAAGCCGTTTTCTGTCACCTGTCGACACGCCTGGAGGTGGTTCGTTTCCTGACATATCTGCTTCTTTTCTAGGGCAGAAAGAGGAAATGGCGACACCCAGAAAGGCTCCTGGAGCTGGAAGCACCCCGCTGTCTCCCAACCGCATCACCCGGCTGCAGGAGAAGGAGGACCTCTGCAACCTCAACGACCGCCTGGCCGTCTACATCGACAAGGTTCGCTCTCTGGAGGCCGAGAACGCCGGCCTGCGTCTGCGCATCACCGAGTCCGAGACGGAGGTTACCCGGGAGCTGACGGGCCTGAAGGCCGCCTACGAGACGGAGCTGGCGGACGCCCGCCAGACGCTGGACTCGGTGGCCAAGGAGCGCGCACGGCTGCAGCTGGAGCTGGGGAAGCTGCGGGAGGACCACAAGGAGCTGAAAACCAGGTGGGAACCAGTCCAGACTGGGTCCAGTCCAGACTGGGAACCAGTCCAGACTGGGTCCAGTCCAGACTGGGAACCAGTCCAGACTGGGTCCAGTCATTTAGAGGCAGAGAAAGATGGTTTTCAGGGCAGCTTGGAGTGGTTTGGGTCTGAGTGGAGACGAGTCCTGCAGGAGACTCCATGCGGTCTACACTTCTGCTTTCATGACTTCTAACGGCGTTACCGTCTGCCTCCAGGCGGTTTGAACATTTCACACGTCGCTTCTGAAACTCAGCAGATCATCATGAGATGTTCGCTTGCCTGAAGAGTCCTGGTCTTCCCGCCGGCGTTGGGCTGAATCCTCGGCTGCCTGCAGGTCAGAGGGAGCGTTTCAGACGGCGCCGTCCAGCAGTCTCTCATCAGCTTCTAATACCGGCTGCTGGGCGTCCTCGCCGCGATGCAGCCCCACGCCGGGCCTCCTGGCCCCACACCTCCTGGCCCCACACCTCCTGGCCCCACACCTCCTCCCACACCTCCTGGCCCCACACCTCCTCCCACACCTCCTCCCACACCTCCTGGCCCCACACCTCCTCCCACACCTCCTCCCACACCTCCTGGCCCCACACCTCCTCCCACACCTCCTCCCACACCTCCTCCCACACCTCCTGGCCCCACACCTCCTCCCACACCTCCTGGCCCCACACCTCCTCCTACACCTCCTGGCCCCACACCTCCTCCCACACCTCCTGGCCCCACACCTCCTCCCACACCTCCTGGCCCCACACCTCCTCCCACACCTCCTCCACACCTCCTGGCCCCAGACCTCCTCCCAGACTCCTCCCAGACCCGCTGCCACATCCAGAGCCGATGACTAACTCCTTCCCCGTTCTCCTCCTTCACCAAAGCAACATAATAAACACAGGACGTGGCACTGTCTCATTTTTCCATAAATACTGAGACGGTGTGTGTGTTTGGCTTAGAGCAGCCGTTTCCATGGCAGCGCCATGTGGCTTGTGGCGACCAGATTCCCCCCCCCCCCCCCCCCCCCCCCCCCCCCCCCCCCCCAGCTGATGTCTGCAGGACGGCAGCAGATCCCAGAGCTCCACCCTGACCCTGTCTCTCTGGAGCTCCACCCTGACCCTGTCTCTCTGCAGCTCCACCCTGACCCTGTCTCTCTGCAGCTCCACCCTGACCCTGTCTCTCTGCAGCTCCACCCTGACCCTGTCTCTCTGGAGCTCCACCCTGACCCTGTCTCTCTGCAGCTCCACCCTGACCCTGTCTCTCTGCAGCTCCACCCTGACCCTGTCTCTCTGCAGCTCCACCCTGACCCTGTCTCTCTGCAGCTCCACCCTGACCCTGTCTCTCTGCAGCTCCACCCTGACCCTGTCTCTCTGCAGCTCCACCCTGACCCTGTCTCTCTAGAGCTCCACCCTGACCCTGTCTCTCTGCAGCTCCACCCTGACCCTGTCTCTCTGCAGCTCCACCCTGACCCTGTCTCTCTAGAGCTCCACCCTGACCCTGTCTCTCTAGAGCTCCACCCTGACCCTGTCTCTCTGGAGCTCCACCCTGACCCTGTCTCTCTGCAGCTCCACCCTGACCCTGTCTCTCTGCAGCTCCACCCTGACCCTGTCTCTCTGGAGCTCCACCCTGACCCTGTCTCTCTGCAGCTCCACCCTGACCCTGTCTCTCTAGAGCTCCACCCTGACCCTGTCTCTCTGCAGCTCCACCCTGACCCTGTCTCTCTGCAGCTCCACCCTGACCCTGTCTCTCTAGAGCTCCACCCTGACCCTGTCTCTCTGGAGCTCCACCCTGACCCTGTCTCTCTAGAGCTCCATCCTGACCTTGTCTTCTGCAGCTCCACCCTGACCCTTTCTCTCTGCAGCTCCACCCTGACCCTGTCTCTCTGGAGCTCCACCCTGACCCTGTCTCTCTGCAGCTCCACCCTGACCCTGTCTCTCTAGAGCTCCACCCTGACCCTGTCTCTCTGCAGCTCCACCCTGACCCTGTCTCTCTGGAGCTCCACCCTGACCCTGTCTCTCTGCAGCTCCACCCTGACCCTGTCTCTCTAGAGCTCCACCCTGACCCTGTCTCTCTGCAGCTCCACCCTGACCCTGTCTCTCTAGAGCTCCACCCTGACCCTTTCTCTCTGCAGCTCCACCCTGACCCTGTCTCTCTGCAGCTCCACCCTGACCCTGTCTCTCTGCAGCTCCACCCTGACCCTGTCTCTCTGCAGCTCCACCCTGACCCTGTCTCTCTAGAGCTCCACCCTGACCCTGTCTCTCTGCAGCTCCACCCTGACCCTGTCTCTCTGCAGCTCCACCCTGACCCTGTCTCTCTGCAGCTCCACCCTGACCCTGTCTCTCTAGAGCTCCACCCTGACCCTGTCTCTCTAGAGCTCCACCCTGACCCTGTCTCTCTGCAGCTCCACCCTGACCCTGTCTCTCTGGAGCTCCACCCTGACCCTGTCTCTCTAGAGCTCCACCCTGACCCTGTCTCTCTGGAGCTCCACCCTGACCCTGTCTCTCTAGAGCTCCATCCTGACCTTGTCTTCTGCAGCTCCACCCTGACCCTTTCTCTCTGCAGCTCCACCCTGACCCTGTCTCTCTGCAGCTCCACCCTGACCCTGTCTCTCTGGAGCTCCACCCTGACCCTGTCTCTCTGCAGCTCCACCCTGACCCTGTCTCTCTGCAGCTCCACCCTGACCCTGTCTCTCTGCAGCTCCACCCTGACCCTGTCTCTCTAGAGCTCCACCCTGACCCTTTCTCTCTGCAGCTCCACCCTGACCCTGTCTCTCTGCAGCTCCACCCTGACCCTGTCTCTCTGGAGCTCCACCCTGACCCTGTCTCTCTGCAGCTCCACCCTGACCCTGTCTCTCTGCAGCTCCACCCTGACCCTGTCTCTCTAGAGCTCCACCCTGACCCTGTCTCTCTGCAGCTCCACCCTGACCCTGTCTCTCTGCAGCTCCACCCTGACCCTGTCTCTCTGGAGCTCCACCCTGACCCTTTCTCTCTGCAGCTCCACCCTGACCCTGTCTCTCTGCAGCTCCACCCTGACCCTGTCTCTCTAGAGCTCCACCCTGACCCTGTCTCTCTGCAGCTCCACCCTGACCCTGTCTCTCTGCAGCTCCACCCTGACCCTGTCTCTCTGCAGGAACACCAGGAAGGAGTCGGAGCTGGCAGCCGCCCTGCAGAGGCTGAAGGACCTGGAGGCTCTGCTCAACTCCAAGGACGCCTCCCTGACCACGGCGCTGGGGGAGAAGAGGAGCCTGGAGGTTGAGAACCGGGACCTGAAGGCGCAGGTCGCCAAGGTGGGGTGGAGAAGACCTCCCCCGACGTTTAGTCTCCTATCCTTGTTTCCATTCTCCTCATTCACTTTCTCCTCCTCCATGTCCTCCTCCATGTTCTCCTCCTCCATGTCCTCCTCCATGTTCTCCTCCTCCATGTTCTCCTCCATGTTCTCCTCCTCCATGTTGTCCTCCTCCATGTCCTCCTCCATGTTCTCCTCCTCCATGTCCTCCTCCATGTTCTCCTCCTCCATGTTGTCCTCCTCCATGTTCTCCTCCTCCATGTTCTCCTCCTCCATGTTCTCCTCCTCCATGTTCTCCTCCATGTTGTCCTCCTCCATGTCCTCCTCCATGTTCTCCTCCTCCATGTTGTCCTCCTCCATGTTCTCCTCCTCCATGTTCTCCTCCTCCATGTTGTCCTCCTCCATGTCCTCCTCCATGTTGTCCTCCTCCATGTCCTCCTCCATGTTCTCCTCCTCCATGTTCTCCTCCATGTTCTCCTCCTCCATGTTGTCCTCCTCCATGTTCTCCTCCATGTTGTCCTCCTCCATGTCCTCCTCCATGTTCTCCTCCTCCATGTTCACCTCCTCCATGTTCTCCTCCTCCATGTCCTCCTCCATGTTCTCCTCCATGTTCACCTCCTCCATGTCCTCCTCTCCATGTTCTCCTCAATGTTGTCCTCCTCCATGTCCTCCTCCATGTTCTCCTCCATGTTCTCCTCCTCCATGTTCACCTCCATGTTCTCCTCCTCAATGTTCACCTCCTCCATGTGCTCCTCCTCCATGTTCACCTCCTCCATGCTCACCTCCTCCATGTCCTCCTCCATGTTCTCCTCTCCATGTTCTCCTCCTCCATGTTCTCCTCTCCATGTTCTCTCCTCCATGTTGACCTCCTCCATGCTCACCTCCTCCATGTTCTTCTCCATGTTCACCTCCTCCATGTTCACCTCCTCCATGTGCTCCTCCTCCATGTCCTCCTCCTCCATGTTCACCTCCTCCATGTGCTCCTCCTCCATGTCCTCCTCCTCCATGTTCTCCTCCTCCATGCTCACCTCCATGTTCACCTCCTCCATGTTCACCTCCTCCATGTTCTTTTCCTCCATGCTCACCTCCTCCATGTTCTCCTCCATGTTCACCTCCATGTTCACCTCCTCCATGTTCACCTCCTCCATGTTCACCTCCTCCATGTTCTCCTCCTCCATGTTCTCTCCTCCATGTTCACCTCCTCCATGTTCTCCTCCTCCATGTTCTCTCCTCCATGTTCACCTCCTCCATGTGCTCCTCCATGTTCTCCTCCTCCATGTTCTCTCCTCCATGTTCACCTCCTCCATGTGCTCCTCCATGTTCTCCTCCTCCATGTTGTCCTCCTCCATGTCCTCCTCCATGTTCTCTCCTCCATGTTCACCTCCTCCATGTTCTCCTCCTCCATGTTCTGTCCTCCATGTTCACCTCCTCCATGTGCTCCTCCATGTTCTCCTCCTCCATGTTCTCTCCTCCATGTTCTCCTCCTCCATGTTCTCCTCCATGTTCTCCTCCTCCATGTTCTCCTCCTCCATGTTCTCCTCCATGTTCTCCTCCTCCATGTTCTCCTCCTCCATGTTCACCTCCTCCATGTTCACCTCCTCCATGTTCTCCTCCTCCATGTTCTCTCCTCCATGTTCACCTCCTCCATGTTCTCCTCCTCCATGTTCTCTCCTCCATGTTCACCTCCTCCATGTGCTCCTCCATGTTCTCCTCCTCCATGTTCTCTCCTCCATGTTCTCCTCCTCCATGTTCTCCTCCATGTTCTCCTCCTCCATGTTGTCCTCCTCCATGTTCTCCTCCATGTTCTCCTCCTCCATGTCCTCCTCCATGTTCTCCTCCTCCATGTCCTCCTCCATGTTCTCCTCCATGTTCACCTCCTCCATGTCCTCCTCTCCATGTTCTCCTCAATGTTGTCCTCCTCCATGTCCTCCTCCATGTTCTCCTCCATGTTCTCCTCCTCCATGTTCACCTCCATGTTCTCCTCCTCAATGTTCACCTCCTCCATGTGCTCCTCCTCCATGTTCACCTCCTCCATGCTCACCTCCTCCATGTCCTCCTCCATGTTCTCCTCTCCATGTTCTCCTCCTCCATGTTCTCCTCTCCATGTTCTCTCCTCCATGTTGACCTCCTCCATGCTCACCTCCTCCATGTTCTTCTCCATGTTCACCTCCTCCATGTTCACCTCCTCCATGTGCTCCTCCTCCATGTCCTCCTACTCCATGTTCACCTCCTCCATGTGCTCCTCCTCCATGTCCTCCTCCTCCATGTTCTCCTCCTCCATGCTCACCTCCATGTTCACCTCCTCCATGTTCACCTCCTCCATGTTCTTTTCCTCCATGCTCACCTCCTCCATGTTCTCCTCCATGTTCACCTCCATGTTCACCTCCTCCATGTTCACCTCCTCCATGTTCTCCTCCTCCATGTTCTCTCCTCCATGTTCACCTCCTCCATGTTCTCCTCCTCCATGTTCTCTCCTCCATGTTCACCTCCTCCATGTGCTCCTCCATGTTCTCCTCCTCCATGTTCTCTCCTCCATGTTCACCTCCTCCATGTGCTCCTCCATGTTCTCCTCCTCCATGTGCTCCTCCTCCATGTTCTCTCCTCCATGTTCTCCTCCTCCATGTGCTCCTCCTCCATGTTCTCTCCTCCATGTTCTCCTCCTCCATGTGCTCCTCCTCCATGTTCTCTCCTCCATGTTCTCTCCTCCATGTTCTCCTCCTCCATGTTCACCTCCTCCATGTTCTCTCCTCCATGTTGACCTTCTCCATGTTCTCCTCCTCCATGTTGACCTCCTCCATGTTCTCTCCTCCATGTTGACCTCCTCCATGTTCACCTCCTCCATGTTCTCCTCCATGTTCTCCTCCTCCATGTTCTCTCCTCCATGTTCACCTCCTCCATGTGCTCCTCCATGTTCTCCTCCTCCATGTGCTCCTCCTCCATGTTCTCTCCTCCATGTTCTCCTCCTCCATGTGCTCCTCCTCCATGTTCTCTCCTCCATGTTCTCCTCCTCCATGTGCTCCTCCTCCATGTTCTCTCCTCCATGTTCTCTCCTCCATGTTCTCCTCCTCCATGTTCACCTCCTCCATGTTCTCTCCTCCATGTTCTCTCCTCCATGCTCACCTCCATGTTCACCTCCTCCATGTTCACCTCCTCCATGTTCTTTTCCTCCATGCTCACCTCCTCCATGTTCTCCTCCATGTTCACCTCCATGTTCACCTCCTCCATGTTCACCTCCTCCATGTTCACCTCCTCCATGTTCTCCTCCTCCATGTTCTCTCCTCCATGTTCACCTCCTCCATGTTCTCCTCCTCCATGTTCTCTCCTCCATGTTCACCTCCTCCATGTGCTCCTCCATGTTCTCCTCCTCCATGTTCTCTCCTCCATGTTCACCTCCTCCATGTGCTCCTCCATGTTCTCCTCCTCCATGTTGTCCTCCTCCATGTCCTCCTCCATGTTCTCTCCTCCATGTTCACCTCCTCCATGTTCTCCTCCTCCATGTTCTCTCCTCCATGTTCACCTCCTCCATGTGCTCCTCCATGTTCTCCTCCTCCATGTTCTCTCCTCCATGTTCTCCTCCTCCATGTTCTCCTCCATGTTCTCCTCCTCCATGTTCTCCTCCATGTTCTCCTCCTCCATGTTCTCCTCCTCCATGTTCACCTCCTCCATGTTCACCTCCTCCATGTTCTCCTCCTCCATGTTCTCTCCTCCATGTTCACCTCCTCCATGTTCTCCTCCTCCATGTTCTCTCCTCCATGTTCACCTCCTCCATGTGCTCCTCCATGTTCTCCTCCTCCATGTTCTCTCCTCCATGTTCTCCTCCTCCATGTTCTCCTCCATGTTCTCCTCCTCCATGTTGTCCTCCTCCATGTTCTCCTCCATGTTCTCCTCCTCCATGTCCTCCTCCATGTTCTCCTCCTCCATGTCCTCCTCCATGTTCTCCTCCATGTTCACCTCCTCCATGTCCTCCTCTCCATGTTCTCCTCCTCCATGTTCTCCTCCTCCATGTTCACCTCCATGTTCTCCTCCTCAATGTTCACCTCCTCCATGTGCTCCTCCTCCATGTTGACCTCCTCTATGCTCACCTCCTCCATGTCCTCCTCCATGTTCTCCTCTCCATGTTCTCCTCCTCCATGTTCTTCTCCATGTTCACCTCCTCCATGTTCACCTCCTCCATGTGCTCCTCCTCCATGTCCTCCTCCTCCATGTTCACCTCCTCCATGTGCTCCTCCTCCATGTCCTCCTCCTCCATGTTCTCCTCCTCCATGCTCACCTCCATGTTCACCTCCTCCATGTTCTCCTCCTCCATGTTCTCTCCTCCATGTTCACCTCCTCCATGTGCTCCTCCTCCATGTTCTTTTCCTCCATGCTCACCTCCTCCATGTTCTCCTCCATGTTCTCTCCTCCATGTTCACCTCCATGTTCACCTCCTCCATGTTCTCCTCCATGTTCACCTCCATGTTCACCTCCTCCATGTTCACCTCCTCCATGTTCACCTCCTCCATGTTCTCCTCCATGTTCACCTCCATGTTCACCTCCTCCATGTTCTCCTCCTCCATGTTCACCTCCTCCATGTTCTCCTCCTCCATGTTCTCTCCTCCATGTTCACCTCCTCCATGTTCTCCTCCTCCATGTTCTCTCCTCCATGTTCACCTCCTCCATGTGCTCCTCCTTCATGTTCACCTCCTCCATGTTCTCTCCTCCATGTTCACCTCCTCCATGTTCTCTCCTCCATGTTCTCTCCTCCATGTGCTCCTCCTCCATGTTCACGTCCTCCATGTTCTCTCCTCCATGTTCTCCTCCTCCATGCTCACTTCCATGTTCACCTCCTCCATGTTCACCTCCTCCATGTTCTCCTCCATGTTCACCTCCATGTTCACCTCCTCCATGTTCTCCTCCTCCATGTTCACCTCCTCCATGTTCACCTCCTCCATGTTCTCCTCCTCCATGTTCTCTCCTCCATGTTCACCTCCTCCATGTGCTCCTCCTTCATGTTCACCTCCTCCATGTTCTCTCCTCCATGTTCACCTCCTCCATGTTCTCTCCTCCATGTTCTCTCCTCCATGTGCTCCTCCTCCATGTTCACCTCCTCCATGTTCTCTCCTCCATGTTCTCCTCCTCCATGTTCTCCTCCTCCATGTTCTCTCCTCCATGTTCTCTCCTCCATGTTCTCCTCCTCCATGTTCACCTCCTCCATGTTCTCTCCTCCATGTTCACCTCCTCCATGTTCTCTCCTCCATGTTCTCCTCCTCCATGTGCTCCTCCTCCATGTTCTCTCCTCCATGTTCTCCTCCTCCATGTGCTCCTCCTCCATGTTCTCTCCTCCATGTTCTCCTCCTCCATGTGCTCCTCCTCCATGTTCTCTCCTCCATGTTCTCCTCCTCCATGTGCTCCTCCTCCATGTTCTCTCCTCCATGTTCTCTCCTCCATGTTCTCCTCCTCCATGTTCACCTCCTCCATGTTCTCTCCTCCATGTTCTCTCCTCCATGTCCTCTCCTCCATGTTCTCCTCCTCCATGTTCACCTCCTCCATGTTCTCTCCTCCATGTTCACCTCCTCCATGTTCTCTCCTCCATGTTCTCCTCCTCCATGTGCTCCTCCTCCATGTTCTCTCCTCCATGTTCTCCTCCTCCATGTGCTCCTCCTCCATGTTCACCTCCTCCATGTTCTCTCCTCCATGTTCTCTCCTCCATGTTCTCCTCCTCCATGTTCTCTCCTCCATGTTCTCCTCCTCCATGTTCTCTCCTCCATGTTCTCTCCTCCATGTTGACCTCCTCCATGTTCACCTCCTCCATGTTCTCCTCCTCCATGTTCTCTCCTCCATGTTGACCTCCTCCATGTTCACCTCCTCCATGTTCTCCTCCTCCATGTTCTCTCCTCCATGTTCACCTCCTCCATGTTCACCTCCTCCATGTGCTCCTCCTCCATGTTGACCTCCTCCATGTTCTCTCCTCCATGTTGACCTCCTCCATGTTCTCTCCTCCATGTTGACCTCCTCCATGTTCTCTCCTCCATGTTCTCTCCTCCATGTTGACCTCCTCCATGTTCACCTCCTCCATGTTCTCCTCCTCCATGTTCTCTCCTCCATGTTGACCTCCTCCATGTTCACCTCCTCCATGTTCTCCTCCTCCATGTTCTCTCCTCCATGTTCACCTCCTCCATGTTCACCTCCTCCATGTGCTCCTCCTCCATGTTGACCTCCTCCATGTTCTCCTCCTCCATGTTCACCTCCTCCATGTTGACCTCCTCCATGTTCACCTCCTCCATGTTCTCCTCCTCCATGTTCTCTCCTCCATGTTGACCTCCTCCATGTTCACCTCCTCCATGTTGACCTCCTCCATGTTCTCTCCTCCATGTTGACCTCCTCCATGTTCTCTCCTCCATGTTGACCTCCTCCATGTTCTCTCCTCCATGTTGACCTCCTCCATGTTCTCTCCTCCATGTTCTCTCCTCCATGTTGACCTCCTCCATGTTCTCTCCTCCATGTTCTCTCCTCCATGTTGACCTCCTCCATGTTCACCTCCTCCATGTTGACCTCCTCCATGTTCTCTCCTCCATGTTGACCTCCTCCATGTTCTCTCCTCCATGTTGACCTCCTCCATGTTCTCTCCTCCATGTTGACCTCCTCCATGTTCTCTCCTCCATGTTCTCTCCTCCATGTTGACCTCCTCCATGTTCTCTCCTCCATGTTCTCTCCTCCATGTTGACCTCCTCCATGTTCACCTCCTCCATGTTGACCTCCTCCATGTTCTCTCCTCCATGTTCACCTCCTCCATGTTCTCCTCCTCCATGTTGACCTCCTCCATGTTCTCCTCCTCCATGTTGACCTCCTCCATGTTGACCTCCTCCATGTTCTCTCCTCCATGTTCTCTCCTCCATGTTGACCTCCTCCATGTTCTCCTCCTCCATGTTGACCTCCTCCATGTTCTCCTCCTCCATGTTGACCTCCTCCATGTTGACCTCCTCCATGTTCTCTCCTCCATGTTCTCTCCTCCATGTTGACCTCCTCCATGTTCTCCTCCTCCATGTTGACCTCCTCCATGTTCACCTCCTCCATGTTCACCTCCTCCATGTGCTCCTCCTCCATGTTCTCTCCTCCATGTTCTCTCCTCCATGTTGACCTCCTCCATGTTCACCTCCTCCATGTTCTCCTCCTCCATGTTCTCTCCTCCATGTTGACCTCCTCCATGTTCACCTCCTCCATGTTCTCCTCCTCCATGTTCTCTCCTCCATGTTCACCTCCTCCATGTTCACCTCCTCCATGTGCTCCTCCTCCATGTTGACCTCCTCCATGTTCTCCTCCTCCATGTTCACCTCCTCCATGTTGACCTCCTCCATGTTCACCTCCTCCATGTTCTCCTCCTCCATGTTCTCTCCTCCATGTTGACCTCCTCCATGTTCACCTCCTCCATGTTGACCTCCTCCATGTTCTCTCCTCCATGTTGACCTCCTCCATGTTCTCTCCTCCATGTTGACCTCCTCCATGTTCTCTCCTCCATGTTGACCTCCTCCATGTTCTCTCCTCCATGTTCTCTCCTCCATGTTGACCTCCTCCATGTTCTCTCCTCCATGTTCTCTCCTCCATGTTGACCTCCTCCATGTTCACCTCCTCCATGTTGACCTCCTCCATGTTCTCTCCTCCATGTTGACCTCCTCCATGTTCTCTCCTCCATGTTGACCTCCTCCATGTTCTCTCCTCCATGTTGACCTCCTCCATGTTCTCTCCTCCATGTTCTCTCCTCCATGTTGACCTCCTCCATGTTCTCTCCTCCATGTTCTCTCCTCCATGTTGACCTCCTCCATGTTCACCTCCTCCATGTTGACCTCCTCCACGTTCTCTCCTCCATGTTCACCTCCTCCATGTTCTCCTCCTCCATGTTGACCTCCTCCATGTTCTCCTCCTCCATGTTGACCTCCTCCATGTTGACCTCCTCCATGTTCTCTCCTCCATGTTCTCTCCTCCATGTTGACCTCCTCCATGTTCTCCTCCTCCATGTTGACCTCCTCCATGTTCTCCTCCTCCATGTTGACCTCCTCCATGTTGACCTCCTCCATGTTCTCTCCTCCATGTTTACCTCCTCCATGTTCTCCTCCTCCATGTTGACCTCCTCCATGTTCACCTCCTCCATGTTCTCCTCCTCCATGTTCTCTCCTCCATGTTCTCTCCTCCATGTTCTCTCCTCCATGTTGACCTCCTCCATGTTCTCCTCCTCCATGTTGACCTCCTCCATGTTCTCTCCTCCATGTTCTCCTCCTCCATGTTGACCTCCTCCATGTTCTCTCCTCCATGTTGACCTCCTCCATGTTCACCTCCTCCATGTTCTCTCCTCCATGTTGACCTCCTCCATGTTCTCTCCTCCATGTTGACCTCCTCCATGTTCACCTCCTCCATGTTCTCCTCCTCCATGTTCTCTCCTCCATGTTGACCTCCTCCATGTTCTCTCCTCCATGTTGACCTCCTCCATGTTCTCTCCTCCATGTTGACCTCCTCCATGTTCTCCTCCTCCATGTTGACCTCCTCCATGTTCTCTCCTCCATGTTGACCTCCTCCATGTTCTCCTCCTCCATGTTGACCTCCTCCATGTTCTCTCCTCCATGTTGACCTCCTCCATGTTCTCTCCTCCATGTTGACCTCCTCCATGTTCTCCTCCTCCATGTTGACCTCCTCCATGTTCTCCTCCTCCATGTTGACCTCCTCCATGTTCTCTCCTCCATGTTGACCTCCTCCATGTTCACCTCCTCCATGTTCTCTCCTCCATGTTGACCTCCTCCATGTTCTCTCCTCCATGTTGACCTCCTCCATGTTCACCTCCTCCATGTTCTCCTCCTCCATGTTCTCTCCTCCATGTTGACCTCCTCCATGTTCACCTCCTCCATGTTGACCTCCTCCATGTTCTCTCCTCCATGTTGACCTCCTCCATGTTCTCCTCCTCCATGTTCTCCTCCTCCATGTTGACCTCCTCCATGTTCTCCTCCTCCATGTTGACCTCCTCCATGTTCTCTCCTCCATGTTGACCTCCTCCATGTTCACCTCCTCCATGTTCTCCTCCTCCATGTTCTCTCCTCCATGTTGACCTCCTCCATGTTCTCCTCCTCCATGTTGACCTCCTCCATGTTCTCTCCTCCATGTTGACCTCCTCCATGTTCTCCTCCTCCATGTTGACCTCCTCCATGTTCTCTCCTCCATGTTGACCTCCTCCATGTTCTCTCCTCCATGTTGACCTCCTCCATGTTCTCCTCCTCCATGTTGACCTCCTCCATGTTCTCTCCTCCATGTTGACCTCCTCCATGTTCTCCTCCTCCATGTTGACCTCCTCCATGTTCTCTCCTCCATGTTGACCTCCTCCATGTTCACCTCCTCCATGTTCTCCTCCTCCATGTTGACCTCCTCCATGTTCTCCTCCTCCATGTTGACCTCCTCCATGTTCTCTCCTCCATGTTGACCTCCTCCATGTTCTCCTCCTCCATGTTGACCTCCTCCATGTTCTCTCCTCCATGTTGACCTCCTCCATGTTCACCTCCTACATGTTGACCTCCTCCATGTTCACCTCCTCCATGTTGACCTCCTCCATGTTCTCTCCTCCATGTTGACCTCCTCCATGTTCTCTCCTCCATGTTGACCTCCTCCATGTTCTCTCCTCCATGTTCTCTCCTCCATGTTGACCTCCTCCATGTTCACCTCCTCCATGTTGACCTCCTCCATGTTCTCCTCCTCCATGTTGACCTCCTCCATGTTCTCTCCTCCATGTTCACCTCCTCCATGTTCTCCTCCTCCATGTTGACCTCCTCCATGTTCTCTCCTCCATGTTGACCTCCTCCATGTTCTCTCCTCCATGTTCTCCTCCTCCATGTTCTCTCCTCCATGTTCACCTCCTCCATGTTGACCTCCTCCATGTTCTCTCCTCCATGTTCACCTCCTCCATGTTGACCTCCTCCATGTTCTCTCCTCCATGTTCTCCTCCTCCATGCTCACCTACTCCATGTTCTCCTCCTCCATTTTCTCTCCTCCATGTTCTCTCCTCCATGTTGACCTCCTCCATGTTCTCTCCTCCATGTTCTCTCCTCCATGTTGACCTCCTCCATGTTCTCCTCCTCCATGTTGACCTCCTCCATGTTCTCTCCTCCATGTTGACCTTCTCCATGTTCTCCTCCTCCATGTTGACCTCCTCCATGTTCTCTCCTCCATGTTGACCTCCTCCATGTTCACCTCCTCCATGTTCTCCTACTCCATGTTGACCTCCTCCATGTTCTCTCCTCCATGTTGACCTCCTCCATGTTCTCTCCTCCATGTTGACCTCCTCCATGTTCTCTCCTCCATGTTGACCTCCTCCATGTTGACCTCCTCCATGTTCTCTCCTCCATGTTGACCTCCTCCATGTTGACCTCCTCCATGTTGACCTCCTCCATGTTCTCTCCTCCATGTTGACCTCCTCCATGTTCTCTCCTCCATGTTCTGTCCTCCATGTTGACCTCCTCCATGTTCTCTCCTCCATGTTCTCCTCCTCCATGTTGACCTCCTCCATGTTCTCTCCTCCATGTTGACCTACTCCATGTTCTCTCCTCCATGTTGACCTCCTCCATGTTCACCTCCTCCATGTTGACCTCCTCCATGTTCTCTCCTCCATGTTGACCTCCTCCATGTTCTCCTCCTCCATGTTGACCTCCTCCATGTTCTCTCCTCCATGTTGACCTCCTCCATGTTCTCCTCCTCCATGTTGACCTCCTCCATGTTCTCTCCTCCATGTTGACCTCCTCCATGTTCTCCTCCTCCATGTTGACCTCCTCCATGTTCTCTCCTCCATGTTGACCTCCTCCATGTTCTCTCCTCCATGTTGACCTCCTCCATGTTCTCCTCCTCCATGTTGACCTCCTCCATGTTGACCTCCTCCATGTTCTCTCCTCCATGTTCTCTCCTCCATGTTGACCTCCTCCATGTTCTCCTCCTCCATGTTGACCTCCTCCATGTTCTCCTCCTCCATGTTGACCTCCTCCATGTTGACCTCCTCCATGTTCTCTCCTCCATGTTTACCTCCTCCATGTTCTCCTCCTCCATGTTGACCTCCTCCATGTTCACCTCCTCCATGTTCTCCTCCTCCATGTTCTCTCCTCCATGTTCTCTCCTCCATGTTCTCTCCTCCATGTTGACCTCCTCCATGTTCTCCTCCTCCATGTTGACCTCCTCCATGTTCTCTCCTCCATGTTCTCCTCCTCCATGTTGACCTCCTCCATGTTCTCTCCTCCATGTTGACCTCCTCCATGTTCACCTCCTCCATGTTCTCTCCTCCATGTTGACCTCCTCCATGTTCTCTCCTCCATGTTGACCTCCTCCATGTTCACCTCCTCCATGTTCTCCTCCTCCATGTTCTCTCCTCCATGTTGACCTCCTCCATGTTCTCTCCTCCATGTTGACCTCCTCCATGTTCTCTCCTCCATGTTGACCTCCTCCATGTTCTCCTCCTCCATGTTGACCTCCTCCATGTTCTCTCCTCCATGTTGACCTCCTCCATGTTCTCCTCCTCCATGTTGACCTCCTCCATGTTCTCTCCTCCATGTTGACCTCCTCCATGTTCTCTCCTCCATGTTGACCTCCTCCATGTTCTCCTCCTCCATGTTGACCTCCTCCATGTTCTCCTCCTCCATGTTGACCTCCTCCATGTTCTCTCCTCCATGTTGACCTCCTCCATGTTCACCTCCTCCATGTTCTCTCCTCCATGTTGACCTCCTCCATGTTCTCTCCTCCATGTTGACCTCCTCCATGTTCACCTCCTCCATGTTCTCCTCCTCCATGTTCTCTCCTCCATGTTGACCTCCTCCATGTTCACCTCCTCCATGTTGACCTCCTCCATGTTCTCTCCTCCATGTTGACCTCCTCCATGTTCTCCTCCTCCATGTTCTCCTCCTCCATGTTGACCTCCTCCATGTTCTCCTCCTCCATGTTGACCTCCTCCATGTTCTCTCCTCCATGTTGACCTCCTCCATGTTCACCTCCTCCATGTTCTCCTCCTCCATGTTCTCTCCTCCATGTTGACCTCCTCCATGTTCTCCTCCTCCATGTTGACCTCCTCCATGTTCTCTCCTCCATGTTGACCTCCTCCATGTTCTCCTCCTCCATGTTGACCTCCTCCATGTTCTCTCCTCCATGTTGACCTCCTCCATGTTCTCTCCTCCATGTTGACCTCCTCCATGTTCTCCTCCTCCATGTTGACCTCCTCCATGTTCTCTCCTCCATGTTGACCTCCTCCATGTTCTCCTCCTCCATGTTGACCTCCTCCATGTTCTCTCCTCCATGTTGACCTCCTCCATGTTCACCTCCTCCATGTTCTCCTCCTCCATGTTGACCTCCTCCATGTTCTCCTCCTCCATGTTGACCTCCTCCATGTTCTCTCCTCCATGTTGACCTCCTCCATGTTCTCCTCCTCCATGTTGACCTCCTCCATGTTCTCTCCTCCATGTTGACCTCCTCCATGTTCACCTCCTACATGTTGACCTCCTCCATGTTCACCTCCTCCATGTTGACCTCCTCCATGTTCTCTCCTCCATGTTGACCTCCTCCATGTTCTCTCCTCCATGTTGACCTCCTCCATGTTCTCTCCTCCATGTTCTCTCCTCCATGTTGACCTCCTCCATGTTCACCTCCTCCATGTTGACCTCCTCCATGTTCTCCTCCTCCATGTTGACCTCCTCCATGTTCTCTCCTCCATGTTCACCTCCTCCATGTTCTCCTCCTCCATGTTGACCTCCTCCATGTTCTCTCCTCCATGTTGACCTCCTCCATGTTCTCTCCTCCATGTTCTCCTCCTCCATGTTCTCTCCTCCATGTTCACCTCCTCCATGTTGACCTCCTCCATGTTCTCTCCTCCATGTTCACCTCCTCCATGTTGACCTCCTCCATGTTCTCTCCTCCATGTTCTCCTCCTCCATGCTCACCTACTCCATGTTCTCCTCCTCCATTTTCTCTCCTCCATGTTCTCTCCTCCATGTTGACCTCCTCCATGTTCTCTCCTCCATGTTCTCTCCTCCATGTTGACCTCCTCCATGTTCTCCTCCTCCATGTTGACCTCCTCCATGTTCTCTCCTCCATGTTGACCTTCTCCATGTTCTCCTCCTCCATGTTGACCTCCTCCATGTTCTCTCCTCCATGTTGACCTCCTCCATGTTCACCTCCTCCATGTTCTCCTACTCCATGTTGACCTCCTCCATGTTCTCTCCTCCATGTTGACCTCCTCCATGTTCTCTCCTCCATGTTGACCTCCTCCATGTTCTCTCCTCCATGTTGACCTCCTCCATGTTGACCTCCTCCATGTTCTCTCCTCCATGTTGACCTCCTCCATGTTGACCTCCTCCATGTTGACCTCCTCCATGTTCTCTCCTCCATGTTGACCTCCTCCATGTTCTCTCCTCCATGTTCTGTCCTCCATGTTGACCTCCTCCATGTTCTCTCCTCCATGTTCTCCTCCTCCATGTTGACCTCCTCCATGTTCTCTCCTCCATGTTGACCTACTCCATGTTCTCTCCTCCATGTTGACCTCCTCCATGTTCACCTCCTCCATGTTGACCTCCTCCATGTTCTCTCCTCCATGTTGACCTCCTCCATGTTCTCCTCCTCCATGTTGACCTCCTCCATGTTCTCTCCTCCATGTTGACCTCCTCCATGTTCTCCTCCTCCATGTTGACCTCCTCCATGTTCTCTCCTCCATGTTGACCTCCTCCATGTTCTCCTCCTCCATGTTGACCTCCTCCATGTTCTCTCCTCCATGTTGACCTCCTCCATGTTCTCTCCTCCATGTTGACCTCCTCCATGTTCTCTCCTCCATGTTCTCTCCTCCATGTTGACCTCCTCCATGTTCTCTCCTCCATGTTCTCCTCCTCCATGTTGACCTCCTCCATGTTCTCTCCTCCATGTTCACCTCCTCCATGTTGACCTCCTCCATGTTCTCTCCTCCATGTTCTCCTCCTCCATGCTCACCTACTCCATGTTCTCCTCCTCCATTTTCTCTCCTCCATGTTCTCTCCTCCATGTTGACCTCCTCCATGTTCTCTCCTCCATGTTCTCTCCTCCATGTTGACCTCCTCCATGTTCTCCTCCTCCATGTTGACCTCCTCCATGTTCTCTCCTCCATGTTGACCTTCTCCATGTTCTCCTCCTCCATGTTGACCTCCTCCATGTTCTCTCCTCCATGTTGACCTCCTCCATGTTCACCTCCTCCATGTTCTCCTACTCCATGTTGACCTCCTCCATGTTCTCTCCTCCATGTTGACCTCCTCCATGTTCTCTCCTCCATGTTGACCTCCTCCATGTTCTCTCCTCCATGTTGACCTCCTCCATGTTGACCTCCTCCATGTTCTCTCCTCCATGTTGACCTCCTCCATGTTGACCTCCTCCATGTTGACCTCCTCCATGTTGACCTCCTCCATGTTCTCTCCTCCATGTTCTCTCCTCCATGTTGACCTCCTCCATGTTGACCTCCTCCATGTTCTCTCCTCCATGTTCTCCTCCTCCATGTTGACCTCCTCCATGTTCTCTCCTCCATGTTGACCTCCTCCATGTTCTCTCCTCCATGTTCACCTCCTCCATGTTGACCTCCTCCATGTTCTCTCCTCCATGTTGACCTCCTCCATGTTCTCCTCCTCCATGTTGACCTCCTCCATGTTCTCTCCTCCATGTTGACCTCCTCCATGTTCTCCTCCTCCATGTTGACCTCCTCCATGTTCTCTCCTCCATGTTGACCTCCTCCATGTTCTCCTCCTCCATGTTGACCTCCTCCATGTTCTCTCCTCCATGTTGACCTCCTCCATGTTCTCTCCTCCATGTTGACCTCCTCCATGTTCTCTCCTCCATGTTCTCTCCTCCATGTTGACCTCCTCCATGTTCACCTCCTCCATGTTGACCTCCTCCATGTTCTCCTCCTCCATGTTGACCTCCTCCATGTTCTCTCCTCCATGTTCACCTCCTCCATGTTCTCCTCCTCCATGTTGACCTCCTCCATGTTCTCTCCTCCATGTTGACCTCCTCCATGTTCTCTCCTCCATGTTCTCCTCCTCCATGTTCTCTCCTCCATGTTCACCTCCTCCATGTTGACCTCCTCCATGTTCTCTCCTCCATGTTCACCTCCTCCATGTTGACCTCCTCCATGTTCTCTCCTCCATGTTCTCCTCCTCCATGCTCACCTACTCCATGTTCTCCTCCTCCATTTTCTCTCCTCCATGTTCTCTCCTCCATGTTGACCTCCTCCATGTTCTCTCCTCCATGTTCTCTCCTCCATGTTGACCTCCTCCATGTTCTCCTCCTCCATGTTGACCTCCTCCATGTTCTCTCCTCCATGTTGACCTTCTCCATGTTCTCCTCCTCCATGTTGACCTCCTCCATGTTCTCTCCTCCATGTTGACCTCCTCCATGTTCACCTCCTCCATGTTCTCCTACTCCATGTTGACCTCCTCCATGTTCTCTCCTCCATGTTGACCTCCTCCATGTTCTCTCCTCCATGTTGACCTCCTCCATGTTCTCTCCTCCATGTTGACCTCCTCCATGTTGACCTCCTCCATGTTCTCTCCTCCATGTTGACCTCCTCCATGTTGACCTCCTCCATGTTGACCTCCTCCATGTTCTCTCCTCCATGTTGACCTCCTCCATGTTCTCTCCTCCATGTTCTGTCCTCCATGTTGACCTCCTCCATGTTCTCTCCTCCATGTTCTCCTCCTCCATGTTGACCTCCTCCATGTTCTCTCCTCCATGTTGACCTACTCCATGTTCTCTCCTCCATGTTGACCTCCTCCATGTTCACCTCCTCCATGTTGACCTCCTCCATGTTCTCTCCTCCATGTTGACCTCCTCCATGTTCTCCTCCTCCATGTTGACCTCCTCCATGTTCTCTCCTCCATGTTGACCTCCTCCATGTTCTCCTCCTCCATGTTGACCTCCTCCATGTTCTCTCCTCCATGTTGACCTCCTCCATGTTCTCCTCCTCCATGTTGACCTCCTCCATGTTCTCTCCTCCATGTTGACCTCCTCCATGTTCTCTCCTCCATGTTGACCTCCTCCATGTTCTCTCCTCCATGTTCTCTCCTCCATGTTGACCTCCTCCATGTTCTCTCCTCCATGTTCTCCTCCTCCATGTTGACCTCCTCCATGTTCTCTCCTCCATGTTCACCTCCTCCATGTTGACCTCCTCCATGTTCTCTCCTCCATGTTCTCCTCCTCCATGCTCACCTACTCCATGTTCTCCTCCTCCATTTTCTCTCCTCCATGTTCTCTCCTCCATGTTGACCTCCTCCATGTTCTCTCCTCCATGTTCTCTCCTCCATGTTGACCTCCTCCATGTTCTCCTCCTCCATGTTGACCTCCTCCATGTTCTCTCCTCCATGTTGACCTTCTCCATGTTCTCCTCCTCCATGTTGACCTCCTCCATGTTCTCTCCTCCATGTTGACCTCCTCCATGTTCACCTCCTCCATGTTCTCCTACTCCATGTTGACCTCCTCCATGTTCTCTCCTCCATGTTGACCTCCTCCATGTTCTCTCCTCCATGTTGACCTCCTCCATGTTCTCTCCTCCATGTTGACCTCCTCCATGTTGACCTCCTCCATGTTCTCTCCTCCATGTTGACCTCCTCCATGTTGACCTCCTCCATGTTGACCTCCTCCATGTTGACCTCCTCCATGTTCTCTCCTCCATGTTGACCTCCTCCATGTTCTCTCCTCCATGTTCTCTCCTCCATGTTGACCTCCTCCATGTTGACCTCCTCCATGTTCTCTCCTCCATGTTCTCCTCCTCCATGTTGACCTCCTCCATGTTCTCTCCTCCATGTTGACCTCCTCCATGTTCTCTCCTCCATGTTCACCTCCTCCATGTTGACCTCCTCCATGTTCTCTCCTCCATGTTGACCTCCTCCATGTTCTCCTCCTCCATGTTGACCTCCTCCATGTTCTCTCCTCCATGTTGACCTCCTCCATGTTCTCCTCCTCCATGTTGACCTCCTCCATGTTCTCTCCTCCATGTTGACCTCCTCCATGTTCTCCTCCTCCATGTTGACCTCCTCCATGTTCTCTCCTCCATGTTGACCTCCTCCATGTTCTCTCCTCCATGTTGACCTCCTCCATGTTCTCTCCTCCATGTTCTCTCCTCCATGTTGACCTCCTCCATGTTCTCTCCTCCATGTTCTCCTCCTCCATGTTGACCTCCTCCATGTTCTCTCCTCCATGTTGACCTCCTCCATGTTCTCTCCTCCATGTTCTCTCCTCCATGTTGACCTCCTCCATGTTCTCCTCCTCCATGTTGACCTCCTCCATGTTCTCTCCTCCATGTTGACCTCCTCCATGTTCTCCTCCTCCATGTTGACCTCCTCCATGTTCTCTCCTCCATGTTGACCTCCTCCATGTTCTCTCCTCCATGTTGACCTCCTCCATGTTCTCCTCCTCCATGTTGACCTCCTCCATGTTCACCTCCTCCATGTTGACCTCCTCCATGTTCTCTCCTCCATGTTGACCTCCTCCATGTTCTCTCCTCCATGTTGACCTCCTCCATGTTCTCTCCTCCATGTTGACCTCCTCCATGTTCTCTCCTCCATGTTCTCTCCTCCATGTTGACCTCCTCCATGTTCTCTCCTCCATGTTCTCTCCTCCATGTTGACCTCCTCCATGTTCACCTCCTCCATGTTGACCTCCTCCATGTTCTCTCCTCCATGTTGACCTCCTCCATGTTCTCTCCTCCATGTTGACCTCCTCCATGTTCTCCTCCTCCATGTTGACCTCCTCCATGTTCTCTCCTCCATGTTGACCTCCTCCATGTTCTCTCCTCCATGTTCTCTCCTCCATGTTCTCTCCTCCATGTTGACCTCCTCCATGTTCACCTCCTCCATGTTGACCTCCTCCATGTTCTCTCCTC
>NC_136617.1:5768912-5834011 GCF_933228915.1 Telmatherina bonti
ACAGCAGAAATAAACATGTTTACAACAGGAATAAACATGTTTACAGCAGGAATAAATATGTTTACAACAGAAATAAACATGTTTACAGCAGAAATAAATATGTTTACAGCAGGAATAAATATGTTTACAACAGAAATAAACATGTTTACAGCAGAAATAAACATGTTTACAGCAGGAATAAATATGTTTACAACAGAAATAAACATGTTTACAGCAGAAATAAACATGTTTACAACAGGAATAAACATGCTTACAGCAGGAATAAATATGTTTACAACAGAAATAAACATGTTTACAGCAGAAATAAATATGTTTACAGCAGGAATAAACATGTTTACAGCAGAAATAAACATGTTTACAACAGGAATAAACATGTTTACAGCAGGAATAAATATGTTTACAACAGAAATAAACGTTTACAGCAGAAATAAACATGTTTACATCAGAAATAAACATGTTTACAGCAGGAATAAATATGTTTACAACAGAAATAAACGTTTACAGCAGAAATAAATATGTTTACAGCAGGAATAAATATGTTTACAACAGAAATAAACATGTTTACAGCAGAAATAAATATGTTTACAACAGAAATAAACGTTTACAGCAGAAATAAACATGTTTACATCAGAAATAAACATGTTTACAGCAGGAATAAATATGTTTACAACAGAAATAAACGTTTACAGCAGAAATAAATATGTTTACAGCAGGAATAAATATGTTTACAGCAGAAATAAATATGTTTACAGCAGGAATAAATATGTTTACAACAGAAATAAACATGTTTACAGAGGAAAAAATACATGTTTACAGCAGGAATAAACATGTAAACAGCAGAAATAAACATGTCTACAGCAGAAATAAACATGTTTACAGCAGAAATAAACATGTTTACAACAGAAATAAATATGTTTACAGCAGGAATAAACATGTAAACAGCAGAAATAAACATGTTTACAGCAGAAATAAACATGTTTACAACAGGAATAAACATGTTTACAGCAGGAATAAACATGTAAACAGCAGAAATAAACATGTCTACAGCAGAAATAAACATGTTTACAGCAGGAATAAATATGTTTACAACAGAAATAAACGTTTACAGCAGAAATAAACATGTTTACATCAGAAATAAACATGTTTACAGCAGGAATAAATATGTTTACAACAGAAATAAACGTTTACAGCAGAAATAAATATGTTTACAGCAGGAATAAATATGTTTACAACAGAAATAAACATGTTTACAGCAGAAATAAATATGTTTACAACAGAAATAAACGTTTACAGCAGAAATAAACATGTTTACATCAGAAATAAACATGTTTACAGCAGGAATAAATATGTTTACAACAGAAATAAACGTTTACAGCAGAAATAAATATGTTTACAGCAGGAATAAATATGTTTACAGCAGAAATAAATATGTTTACAGCAGGAATAAATATGTTTACAACAGAAATAAACATGTTTACAGCAGAAATAAACATGTTTACAGCAGGAATAAACATGTAAACAGCAGAAATAAACATGTCTACAGCAGAAATAAACATGTTTACAGCAGAAATAAACATGTTTACAACAGAAATAAATATGTTTACAGCAGGAATAAACATGTAAACAGCAGAAATAAACATGTTTACAGCAGAAATAAACATGTTTACAACAGAAATAAACATGTTTACAGCAGGAATAAACATGTAAACAGCAGAAATAAACATGTCTACAGCAGAAATAAACATGTTTACAGCAGGAATAAACATGTTTACAGCAGAAATAAACATGTTTACAGCAGAAATAAACATGTTTACAACAGAAATAAATATGTTTACAGCAGGAATAAACACGTTTACAGCAGGAATAAACATGTAAACAGCAGAAATA
This sequence comes from Telmatherina bonti, assembly GCF_933228915.1. NCBI lineage: Eukaryota > Metazoa > Chordata > Actinopteri > Atheriniformes > Telmatherinidae > Telmatherina > Telmatherina bonti. The sequence continues at coordinate 5,770,800 of NC_136617.1, forward strand.
AACATGTCTACAGCAGAAATAAACATGTTTACAGCAGAAATAAATATGTTTACAACAGAAATAAACATGTTTACAGCAGAAATAAACATGTCTACAGCAGAAATAAACATGTTTACAGCAGAAATAAACATGTTTACAACAGAAATAAATATGTTTACAGCAGGAATAAACATGTAAACAGCAGAAATAAACATGTTTACAGCAGAAATAAACATGTTTACAACAGGAATAAACATGTTTACAGCAGGAATAAACATGTAAACAGCAGAAATAAACATGTCTACAGCAGAAATAAACATGTTTACAGCAGGAATAAATATGTTTACAACAGAAATAAACGTTTACAGCAGAAATAAACATGTTTACATCAGAAATAAACATGTTTACAGCAGGAATAAATATGTTTACAACAGAAATAAACGTTTACAGCAGAAATAAATATGTTTACAGCAGGAATAAATATGTTTACAACAGAAATAAACATGTTTACAGCAGAAATAAATATGTTTACAACAGAAATAAACGTTTACAGCAGAAATAAACATGTTTACATCAGAAATAAACATGTTTACAGCAGGAATAAATATGTTTACAACAGAAATAAACGTTTACAGCAGAAATAAATATGTTTACAGCAGGAATAAATATGTTTACAGCAGAAATAAATATGTTTACAGCAGGAATAAATATGTTTACAACAGAAATAAACATGTTTACAGCAGAAATAAACATGTTTACAGCAGGAATAAACATGTAAACAGCAGAAATAAACATGTCTACAGCAGAAATAAACATGTTTACAGCAGAAATAAACATGTTTACAACAGAAATAAATATGTTTACAGCAGGAATAAACATGTAAACAGCAGAAATAAACATGTTTACAGCAGAAATAAACATGTTTACAACAGAAATAAACATGTTTACAGCAGGAATAAACATGTAAACAGCAGAAATAAACATGTCTACAGCAGAAATAAACATGTTTACAGCAGGAATAAACATGTTTACAGCAGAAATAAACATGTTTACAGCAGAAATAAACATGTTTACAACAGAAATAAATATGTTTACAGCAGGAATAAACACGTTTACAGCAGGAATAAACATGTAAACAGCAGAAATAAACATGTCTACAGCAGAAATAAACATGTTTACAGCAGAAATAAACATGTTTACAACAGAAATAAATATGTTTACAGCAGGAATAAACATGCTTACAGCAGGAATAAATATGTTTACAACAGAAATAAACATGTTTACAGCAGAAATAAATATGTTTACAGCAGGAATAAACATGTTTACAGCAGAAATAAACATGTTTACAACAGGAATAAACATGTTTACAGCAGGAATAAACATGTTTACAACAGAAATAAACATGTTTACAGCAGGAATAAACATGTAAACAGCAGAAATAAACATGTCTACAGCAGAAATAAACATGTTTACAGCAGAAATAAACATGTTTACAACAGAAATAAATATGTTTACAGCAGGAATAAACATGTAAACAGCAGAAATAAACATGTTTACAGCAGAAATAAACATGTTTACAACAGAAATAAACATGTTTACAGCAGGAATAAACATGTAAACAGCAGAAATAAACATGTCTACAGCAGAAATAAACATGTTTACAGCAGGAATAAATATGTTTACAACAGAAATAAACGTTTACAGCAGAAATAAACATGTTTACATCAGAAATAAACATGTTTACAGCAGGAATAAATATGTTTACAACAGAAATAAACGTTTACAGCAGAAATAAATATGTTTACAGCAGGAATAAATATGTTTACAACAGAAATAAACATGTTTACAGCAGAAATAAATATGTTTACAACAGAAATAAACGTTTACAGCAGAAATAAACATGTTTACATCAGAAATAAACATGTTTACAGCAGGAATAAATATGTTTACAACAGAAATAAACGTTTACAGCAGAAATAAATATGTTTACAGCAGGAATAAATATGTTTACAGCAGAAATAAATATGTTTACAGCAGGAATAAATATGTTTACAACAGAAATAAACATGTTTACAGCAGAAATAAACATGTTTACAGCAGGAATAAACATGTAAACAGCAGAAATAAACATGTCTACAGCAGAAATAAACATGTTTACAGCAGAAATAAACATGTTTACAACAGAAATAAATATGTTTACAGCAGGAATAAACATGTAAACAGCAGAAATAAACATGTTTACAGCAGAAATAAACATGTTTACAACAGAAATAAACATGTTTACAGCAGGAATAAACATGTAAACAGCAGAAATAAACATGTCTACAGCAGAAATAAACATGTTTACAGCAGGAATAAACATGTTTACAGCAGAAATAAACATGTTTACAGCAGAAATAAACATGTTTACAACAGAAATAAATATGTTTACAGCAGGAATAAACACGTTTACAGCAGGAATAAACATGTTTACAGCGAAATAAACATGTTTACAGTCTGTTACAAAAATCTATTTTAGGTTTAATAGGTCAGGTTTACCTTCATGACAACTGTGGGGGGAGTGAATTTTTTTCTAACTCGCCCGTTTAAAAGTAATTTATTCTTGAAATTCAGCATATTTAGGGGCGTGTCCTTTACCTGATCTCCCGCATGAAGTCAGAAGAACGTAGAACAACCGCGGTTTTTAGCCGGTTAACAACGTGACTTGGCCTTAGCCCGCTTACCTCTGTTAGCTGGTTAGCTCCTGTTATCTCCAGGTTAGCTCGGTTAGCTCTTAGCTACAGAAAGCTCGGAGTTCGCTTGATGTCAATCATCCACCATGACGCTCACAGCCCCCCTCTCAGCTCCATCTCTTTGCCTATATTTGTATTTTCCGGGCGAGACGACGCGCATGCCCCTGCCAAGATGGTGATGGTAGGAACCGCCCACCGAGCTTCAATTCAGCTCTTTCTCAGCTCTCAGCTCCACCTCTTTGTTTATTTTTGTATTTTCCAAGATGACATACGTGTTGTTGCCAAGATGGCGATGGTTGTTCGCTGCATTAACAGATGCAGAAAGACCGACTTTCCCCCTCCAGGCCCTACATTCATGCTTGACGCAGACGATGGATACGCAGACGTTTTGCTCGTCTTCTGCGTCGGTTACATACAACCCCACCAGAAACCACCAGGGGGCAGTGCTGATAAAGCTGACAAGGAAACAGAGAAAGGAAATGCACCTGAAGAAGCTGAGAACAATAAAAAACTAAATGGTTTTCTTCTTCTGGTGTTTTTGGATGGTTGTAAAGGTTTTAACAGCGTTGCGTTCCCACTACCAACCGGTGTCAGAAAGCAGAAGTGAATTCAGCACTGCCCTCTAGTGGATGAACTGACTGAGCAACACATGACGGTGATGCATGACAACGTGTGAGACGTACATAAGGCATAGAAATGGGCTTTTCTCATATCCAATCAATACTTCTTGGAGTCCGACGAGAAGAAAGTTCTGCATCGGGAACAAGCGACAGGTTGTTTTTATTGTTCTGGTATGAAAACCAGTCATGGCTCTTCTGGTGCTGTAGTTGAACATGGATGGAGACGCGGACGAAAGGTTTAATTGATCCAAATTGGCAGATTGTTCATGCTCTGGGAAGAAGAGAATTTTTCTGCCATTCATCTAAAACCAGGCGATCTTTGTGTTTTTATTACAGGGTTTGTATGAAAAGTTCTGTATCAATAAAGTCTGATAGATGAAATGATCGATCATCATGTCCGTCCCTGCAGGCTCCGTCTGTCTCCCAGTCCGCCTCCCACCAGAGTGACTGGAAGTCGTTCCTCCACCTCAGCAGCTCAGTCCCGATCCGTGCATTCCCCCGCCAAGAGACGTCGACCCAACGACACCGACAGTGAGACCTCCAGCTTCGCCGGCGGAGCCGTCGCCCGCACTCGCATCACCCAGCAGGCCTCGGCCAGCGGGCGGGTCACGGTGGACGAGGTGGACCTGGAGGGGAGATACGTCAGGCTCAGCAACAAAGCAGACGAGGTGGAAGGAGGCTTACTGTGACCTGCTGATGTTTTAATGCTGCTTGCGGAGCTTGATTCAAACCCCATGTTGCTGCTGCAGGACCAGAATCTGGGGAACTGGCAGCTGAAGCGGCAGGTGGGATCTGCTGCTCCCATCGTCTTTAAATTCCCAACTAAATTCACCCTGAAGGCCGGTCAGAGGGTCACGGTAACACACATTCCTTCTGCGATCACATGATCAATCTGCTTCACGTGTCTGAACCCGAGGTGTCGCTTTGTGGCGCAGATCTGGGCGTCGAGCTCCGGTGGAGCCCACAATCCTCCGTCAGACCTGGTGTGGAAGAGTCAGGCGTCGTGGGGCAGTGGTGACCTGCTGCACACCACTTTAATCAGCGCCGGTGGAGAGGTGCTTCATGGTGACACCGCCCTAACGGGTGGAGCCTTCACTTAAACCACACACACACCGACACCGAGCTGAGAACGCAGCAGTCAGACATGTGTGTTTTCTACAGGAAATGGCGATGAGGAAGGTCACCCGCACACAGTTGGAAGAGGAAGACGAGGACATGGTGAGAGAAGAAGATTTATGGCATTTATCCACCACTTTCATCTTCATCACTATGCAACACCATCCTCATCTTCATCACTATCCACCAACTTCATCTTCATCACTATACACCACCATCCTCATCTTCATCACTATACACCGACATCCTCATCTTCATCACTATAAACCACCATCCTCCTCTTCATCACTATAAACCACCATCCTCCTCTTCATCACTATGCAACACCATCCTCATCTTCATCACTATCCACCAACTTCATCTTCATCACTATACACCACCATCCTCATCTTCATCACTATAAACCACCATCCTCATCTTCATCACTATACACCACCATCCTCATCTTCATCACTATACACCATCCTCATCTTCATCACTATAAACCACCATCCTCGTCTTCATCACTATACACCGTCCGCATCTTCGTCACTATACACCACCATCCTCATCTTCATCACTATACACCGACATCCTCATCTTCATCACTATAAACCACCATCCTCCTCTTCATCACTATAAACCACCATCCTCATCTTCATCACCATGCAACACCATCCTCATCTTCATCACTATCCACCAACTTCATCTTCATCACTATACACCACCATCCTCATCTTCATCACTATACACCGTCCGCATCTTCGTCACTATACACCACCATCCTCGTCTTCATCACTATACACCATCCTCATCTTCATCACTATACACCGACATCCTCATCTTCATCACTATACACCATCCTCCTCTTCATCACTATAAACCACCATCCTCATCTTCATCACTATACACCACCATCCTCATCTTCATCACTATACACCACCATCCTCATCTTCATCACTATACACCGACATCCTCATCTTCATCACTATACACCATCCTCATCTTCATCACTATACACCATCCTCATCTTCATCACTATACATCATCCTCCTCTTCATCACTATACACCATCCTCCTCTTCATCACTATACACCACCATCCTCATCTTCATCACTATACACCATCCTCATCTTCATCACTATACACCATCCTCATTTTCATCACTATACACCATCCTCCTCTTCATCACTATACACCACCATCCTCATCTTCATCACTATACACCATCCTCCTCTTCATCACTATACACCATCCTCATCTTCATCACTATACACCACCATCCTCATCTTCATCACTATACACCGACATCCTCATCTTCATCACTATACACCATCCTCCTCTTCATCACTATACACCACCATCCTCATCTTCATCACTATACACCACCATCCTCATCTTCATCACTATACACCACCATCCTCATCTTCATCACTATACACCGACATCCTCATCTTCATCACTATACACCATCCTCCTCTTCATCACTATAAACCACCATCCTCATCTTCATCACTATACACCACCATCCTCATCTTCATCACTATAAACCACCATCCTCATCTTCATCACTATAAACCACCATCCTCATCTTCATCACTATAAACCACCATCCTCATCTTCATCACTATACACCATCCTCATCTTCATCACTATACACCATCCTCCTCTTCATCACTATAAACCACCATCCTCATCTCCATCACTATAAACCACCATCCTCATCTTCATCACTATACACCATCCTCATCTTCATCACTATACACCACCATCCTCATCTTCATCACTATAAACCACCATCCTCATCTTCATCACTATACACCATCCTCATCTTCATCTTCATCACTATACACCATCCTCCTCTTCATCACTATAAACCACCATCCTCATCTTCATCACTATACACCACCATCCTCCTCTTCATCACTATACACCATCCTCCTCTTCATCACTATAAACCACCATCCTCATCTTCATCACTATACACCACCATCCTCATCTTCATCACTATACACCATCCTCATCTTCATCACTATAAACCACCATCCTCATCTTCATCACTATACACCATCCTCATCTTCATCACTATACACCATCCTCCTCTTCATCACTATACACCATCCTCATCTTCATCACTATACACCACCATCCTCATCTTCATCACTATACACCATCCTCATCTTCATCACTATACACCACCATCCTCATCTTCATCACTATACACCATCCTCATCTTCATCACTATACACCATCATCCTCCTCTTCATCACTATACACCATCCTCCTCTTCATCACTATAAACCACCATCCTCATCTTCATCACTATACACCACCATCCTCATCTTCATCACTATACACCATCCTCATCTTCATCACTATACACCACCATCCTCATCTTCATCACGATGCACCACCATCCTCATCTTCATCACTATACACCACCATCCTCCTCTTCATCACTATACACCATCCTCATCTTCATCACTATACACCATCATCCTCATCTTCATCACTATACACCATCCTCCTCTTCATCACTATACACCATCCTCCTCTTCATCACTATACACCATCCTCATCTTCATCACTATACACCACCATCCTCATCTTCATCACGATGCACCACCATCCTCATCTTCATCACTATACACCACCATCCTCCTCTTCATCACTATACACCATCCTCATCTTCATCACTATACACCACCATCCTCATCTTCATCACTATACACCATCATCCTCATCTTCATCACTATACACCATCCTCCTCTTCATCACTATACACCATCCTCATCTTCATCACTATACACCACCATCCTCATCTTCATCACTATACACCACCATCCTCATCTTCATCACTATACACCATCCTCATCTTCATCACTATACACCACCATCCTCATCTTCATCACTATACACCATCCTCCTCTTCATCACTATACACCATCATCCTCATCTTCATCACTATACACCACCATCCTCATCTTCATCACTATACACCATCCTCCTCTTCATCACTATACACCATCATCCTCATCTTCATCACTATACACCACCATCCTCATCTTCATCACTATACACCATCCTCATCTTCATCACTATACACCACCATCCTCATCTTCATCACTATACACCATCCTCCTCTTCATCACTATACACCATCATCCTCATCTTCATCACTATACACCACCATCCTCATCTTCATCACTATACACCATCCTCCTCTTCATCACTATACACCATCATCCTCATCTTCATCACTATACACCACCATCCTCCTCTTCATCACTATACACCATCCTCCTCTTCATCACTATACACCATCCTCCTCTTCATCACTATACACCATCCTCCTCTTCATCACTATAAACCACCATCCTCATCTTCATCACTATACACCATCCTCATCTTCATCACTATACACCGTCCGCATCTTCATCACTATACACCATCCTCATCTTCATCACTATACACCATCCTCATCTTCATCACTATACACCACCATCCTCATCTTCATCACTTTAGGAGATTTAGGGGATTTTTAAAAAAAATGTAAGACAATAGAATTTCCTGTTTTTAAAAAAAGTAAATAGGAAATTTAGACATAATAAATTTATATTTTACTGAAAATAAAATTAATAAATGATTAAATACAACAATACTGAATTCATATAAATCAAAATCTATTAATTTCCTTTTAATTTAATTTAACTTAATTTAATTTTTTCATTTTAGTTGTCATGTAATTTAAGTTTATTTTTATTAATGTTTATGTTGATTTTTTGATGGATGAATTTTTATTTAATATTTACTTTAATTTAGTCAGGTCCTTATTTATTTGACTCTATTAATTTTACTTTTCATGTTAAATTTTGGCACCATTTTTATTCTATATAGAAAAATTGATGGATTTCCATAAAAACTTGTTGCAAAAGAGACAAAGATGAGAGAAACTGCTGCGATTCAAAGCGTTGCTCGGGGATCTAAAAGTCCTGGTTTGGCTTCAGCAGGTGGCGCACAGCACCTGCGGCGATGGCGAGTACAACCTGCGCAGCCGGACCGTCGTGTGCGGCTCGTGTGGACTTCCGTCAGACAAGTCCAGCAGCTGCTCGGTGTCCTCGGCTTCCCGCTCCTTCCGGAGTGGAGGCGTCTCCGAGGGTTTACTGCCGCACTCGTACGTGTTCAGCACCAGCACGCCTCGCAAGGTGGGTCTCACACACACACACACACACACACACACACACACACACACACACACACACACACACACAGAGGGAGTGTATGGAAGATCAACTGTGACTGAAATGAACCTGGTAATTTCTAGATGAAGTAAACGTAATTAGGATTTTTATGTTTGTTGGAATAAATCAAACTGCGATCTTTTTGTGACTGAACAACTAAACTTTGCAGTTTTTTAAAGGTTTTTGTTTTAAAGGTAAATAACAACTTTTGTGCGATATATAACTAACTTTGTGAAACTTTTGTCTCAGACTGGCGGGAGGATGGAAAGCTGTCCGATCATGTGAATCCCCGGAACCATGTTGAGGTCTTTTTTTTTCCCATTTCTTCACAACTTTTTAGTTACTTGCTCTTTTAGCTTTTAGCTCATCTGGAATATTTTCCTCTACGCTGTATGCAATAAAACTTTAATCCATTTTCTTAACGGCTCGCAGGGAAGCTGGATTGTATCCTAGCAACTGTCAGGCGAGAAGCAGGTACGCCTGGACAGGTCGCCAGTCCATCGCAGGGCGAAATAAAACCTCATTCTGCTCTATGGTTATGTACATAGGCATGTTTAAGGAACTATTTTCTTTCATTTTAGTGTTGTAGATCACACTATTGATAGAAATGTATACAGCTGGTACTAATTGTAATAATGGATCATTTTAGACGCCATCATTTGCTGGTTTATTAAATGTTAAAATAAAAGGTTTCTGTGGTATTTAGCCAGTAAATGAAAATAGATGAAACTATTTTTGAGGACATCTGATTTATGATTTGTATAAAATTTTGGGATTTTTCTAAAAGGAGATTTGATGAGATAAAATGAGATCTACAAGCTTTTTCCTATTTTACTTTTCTGCATCAATAAAGACATTTTCAGAAAAATGTTTGTCACGTTGATAAAGTGTCGGTTTGCTCCATCTCCAAGTTGTTTGTGATGTTTGTTCGAAAATTGATTTTACTTTTAGAAAACTAAACAAAAATAAAATATTTGAAGCTCCTGTCATCACACATTGCTTTACCCTTTATCTTATGTTTGATTTCTTTATATATAGTTAATTTTATTTAATTATTTACGAAAACCTTATTTATTTGTTTTTAAATGAAATTTTATAATTCATTATCAGTTTTAATTTCTAATTTTTACTTTATTACATTTTAGTCTTGTTCTTGTGTGTTTTATTTATTTATTTATTTAGTTATATATAATTGCATATTAATTCAAGGGGTTAAACCAGGTCAGTCATTCACATTGTTCCCATTTTGTGAAGAAACAGCCATGAATAAAAGATTGTTTAAAAAATAAAACTAGAAAAGCAGTCAGAGAACACAATCCTCCAGCAAGCACCACACTTCTCCCCTTTTTGTAATTATTTCTTTTCTTGCAATGATAAAAATTCCAAAGGCCTTCTATTTGTTCACATTCTGGATCATCGTATCTGGATTGACTCCTAACCTGGATCAGTCTTCGATATATTTTACAACCTGTTGAAAGCTTGTCCTTTATTTTTCTCCCGGGTCCTTCGACCATTTCCGCTGGAGTTGCGTGCAGAAAGGTTGAAAAAGGCCAAATCTCACAATGTTAAGGAATCCTTTAAAAAGTTCCTGGATCCAAACGGTGATCCGGATCACCACCAAAATTTACTCAGTTCTTCCTTTTCACATTTCCAACAGCTCCTGAAAATTTTGTGAAAAACCGTCCATACTTTCTGTTATCTTGAAAACAAACAGACAAACAAACAGATAAACAACAGTAAAAACATAAGTCCTTGACGGAGGTAATAATACTAAAAAAAGGAGAATTTCGATCAACAAAGCTCCTCATAGGAAAACCAATTTATTCATTACAACAAAGCTGCCAGACAGTCTTTCTACTTCATATGATGTTGGACAAGAATAGTAAAAGAATAAAGGAAAAGAAGACAATTTTATAGTAACAGTACCTTACAGTTGTATTTCTACAATCAATCAAATTATTAATAGTTAAATTGTATTATATGTCAGTATTTAATTTCCCCCAGGGGAAAATTATAAATTTATATAAATTTATTGTACTTTTATAATAGCCAAAGTTACACACACACACGCACACACACACACACACACTTAAATTAAAAGGAATATATATAAAATAAATATATAAAAGGAATATATATATATATATATATATATATATATATATATATATATATATATATATATATATATATATATATATATATATATATATATATATATATATATATATATATATACTGGACAAGACACAAATACAAACAAACCCCCAAAAAAAAGCTCCGGAGCTTTTATTTTGCAGTTTTCACAGCCGGAAGTGGTAAGCAGGAAATGGCGGACGGAGGCTGCGCTGCTGCAGGAGGTTTTAAACGTTCAGCTTCACGTTGTTGAGCTGGAAGTTGTTTCAGTTTTCTGTTTGTGGAGAGACACGTGCACATTTCTAAGACCAACATTTAACATTCGGTGAGTTTATTTTCTTGTTCTGTGTCGAACATTTTGGAATAAATCCTGTAGCGGAACTGCGTCATCAGTTACGTCACAGAAAATAATTATGATTATAATAATAATAATAATACAGTTTTATTAGCCAAATGGTTCATATTAAATTAATATTGCTGTTTGTTTATGGATGAATTGTATAAAAAAGCTCTGAAATCTGAATCACGCCTGGACTTCTAACTGGACCTTGTTTGTTTGTTTCCTTCTGCATTACTTTGTCCCTTTTCATTCTGTTTATTGACTCTGCCTCACTGTTTACATGTTGTTTAGGCCAGACAACTTTCTTTAACATTAGAAAGTCAACAGAAATATTTGTTTCCCTCTTATTGTGAAAAACGTCGGCCGGTAAAATCTTTCCTTGCAGGAAACCGGAAGTTAAAAGGATGTTTTGCTAACAGCTGATCATTTGATGTGCAGATGGATCTTCGCAGATCCTGCTTCTGTTCAGTAAATGTGGATTCATGTACACATTGGCGCCTTCGGCTTTCTGGTTTCCATCAGTTTCCGTCTGATCATCGCTGGCTTTCTGTTGATCTTCTTGTTCTGCATCTTCAGTGCGGCTCAGATCTGATCTGGTGAGCTGCTCCAGGTCCTCCTCCCTCTGCTGGAGCATCATCTCCTCCTCTTCCTCCTGCAGGATGCCTGGTCACCTCTTCGTCCCGTCCAGCTTCGTCAGATTCTCTCTTTTCATTCATTCACGTCCAAAACTCCTTTCAGACCTCATTGTTACCATCCCGGCTGCAACATTTAGTCTTTTCTGTTGTTTCGTTGGATTTTTTTCTGTGTTTTTAAGCTTTAGACACATAAACATTCTGTCTCAGAGTGATGCAGAAAAACTGCTTCATGCTTTTGTTACTTCGAGACTAGATAAGTTGAATTGAATTAAACGTCTGATGTTGTCTCCACCAACGAGCAGGCGATTGGTGTTGCTGGGTATAAAATGATGAAAACGTGGCACGTTGTGCACGTTAAAGGCAACCAGTAAACGTTGGTTCTGTGTCTGAATCATCGTCTGCAGCGAACAGAAGCATTAAACTCTGAACACCTTGTCCTCCGTTCAGCTCGGCTCCACCTGGATGTTCAGCGTTCGGGCTCTGCTTGGGATCGGCTTCCTGGTGACTCGGAGCCCCGCAGCGTTCGCTCGGACCGGGACATGTCCGCTGGCCGCTGCAGCTAACTGCCAGGATAAAGACTGTTGGAGCAGGCGAGCTGCTGGCAGCATGGCGCGGAGCATCACGTATCTCGGGTGAGCTGGTGAAAACTGTGAGAGGAAAACCAAACACCCAGATCGGGTGACATGGAGCTGCTTGTCTGCAGGCAGGAGGAGGCGCAGCACATCGACGAGGAGCTGTTCAGCGAGTACGGCTTCAGCGTGGATCAGCTGATGGAGCTGGCGGGACTGAGCTGCGCCACGGCCGTCGCCCGGGTCAGAACCGCCTCAGAAACTTCTTTTATTCTGCTCCAAACTAGACGGCTGCTCAGTAGGACCGGGACGAAGGGCTTTTGTCCCGATTCGATTCCAGTTCCCACAATTCTTTCATATAACTGATATTTTTAGATAAAAAAAAAACAACAAAAAACGTATCAAACTTTTCTTTTGCTCTTCATTTTTTTTCATTTCAATAAGGAAAAAAACAATACAGTAGCCAGACCACCATTCTACTGCTTTAATGCCCAAGAAGTTAAAGAAAAGTAAAACAATCAATAATAATAATTTTTTTTAAAAAGACCAAAAATTTATCATGGGTTATTTTTTTTTTTTTTTAATTCACCAAAAAAAAAAAAAAAAAAAAATATTGTAAAGCAAAAATTCATTCTCTACATGTATTTCCTCATTTTACAAACTTTGTTTTTATTTTTATTTATTTACAAGATTAATTTAAACAAAAAGTTTCCATTTTCTATTAAAGTTGAACCTTTTTTTTCTTTTTACTGTTTTCTGTTGTACATAAAATGTTGCTTTATGCTATTTATAATATAATTTAATTTAATATAAAATATTTTTTTTGTTTTTTATGGAGTAGCTTTTATTTTATTTATGTCTTATATTTACATATCTGTATTTATGTGCTGTACGTATTCCGTACATTTTATTACGTGTTCTTAACTTCATCTTTAGTTTCTTATTTAACTTGTTAAATTGTTTATTTACTGAATTCTCATTGGCCAGACTTGGTCCACCGCCTGTGTGCTCCTGCCGACCGAACCCACACTGGTTGTCATGGCGCCGTGAAGTTTCCTTCTGTTTATTCTTCTAAAGTCAGGATTTAGGTTTGTTTACAGAAGGACACAAACGGCGAGATTCCAACATGTAAAACTGTATTTTACAGCAACCAGTGCTTGTGTCCTGATGTGTCGGTGTTTCAGTTACTCCCAGTTCTCCCAGTTGGTTTCCAGTTGTAGGCGGGAAGTCCTGCTGTTATCTGTTGTGAAGCCGTGGGACCACCAGGGGGCAGTAAGGCGGTCCCACGGCGCCATCAGGATGTCCCTGTTCTGTTCTCCGGCAGGCGTACCCGGTCACGTCGCTGGTCGGAGCCCGGCCGACTCTGCTGGTCGTCTGCGGACCGGGGAACAACGGGGGCGACGGCCTGGTCTGCGCGCGACACCTCAAACTCTTTGTGAGTGAAATAAATCAGAGACGGTGAAACAAGGAGCCATGCTGAGGCTTTAAGTCGCTGCTGTTACTATGGCGATGCAGGGTTACGAGCCCGCCATCTTGTACCCGAAGAGGCCCGACAAGCCGCTGTTCCGGGGTCTGACCACGCAGTGCCAGAAGATGGAGATCCCCTTCCTGACCGAGATGCCCGAGGTAACGGCGGCGGACACGTAGACGTGGTTGTCTGTAGGCGAGGTGACGGCGTGAAAACCCGTCGACTGACTGGTTAAACTGTCGCCAGGCCGACGTCATCGATGAGGCGTACAACCTGGTGGTCGACGCCATCTTCGGCTTCAGCTTTAAGGGCGCCGTCCGAGAACCTTTCGGCTCCATCCTGGAGGTGCTGAAGAAGACCACGGTGCCCGTCGCCAGCATCGACATCCCCTCAGGTCCGTGCTCTGACAATGGTTCTGACTCGGGTCGGGTCTAACCCAGGTCGGCTGGTTCTGACCCGGGTCGGTTCTGACTAACGGTGGGTTGGTTCTGACCCGGGTCGGCTGGTTCTGACCCGGGTCGGTTCTGACTAACGGTGGGTTGGTTCTGACCCGGGTCGGCTGGTTCTGACCCGGGTCGGTTCTGACTAACGGTGGGTCGGGTCTGACCCAGGTCGGCTGGTTCTGACCCGGGTCGGTTCTGACTAACGGTGGGTTGGTTCTGACCCGGGTCGGCTGGTTCTGACCCGGGTCGGTTCTGACTAACGGTCGGCTGGTTCTGACCCGGGTCGGTTCTGACTAACGGTGGGTTGGTTCTGACCCGGGTCGGTTCTGACTAACGGTCGGCTGGTTCTGACCCGGGTCGGTTCTGACTAACAGTGGGTTGGTTCTGACCCGGGTCGGTTCTGACTAACGGTGGGTCGGGTCTGACCCGGGTCGGTTCTGACTAACGGTGGGTTGGGTCTGACCCAGGTCGGCTGGTTCTGACCCAGGTCGGTTCTGACTAACGGTGGGTCGGTTCTGACTAACGGTGGGTCGGGTCTGACCCAGGTCGACCGGTTCTGACCCAGGTCGGTTCTGACTAACGGTGGGTCGGGTCTGACCCAGGTCGGCTGGTTCTGACCCGGGTCGGTTCTGACTAACGGTGGGTTGGTTCTGACCCGGGTCGGCTGGTTCTGACCCGGGTCGGTTCTGACTAACGGTGGGTTGGTTCTGACCCGGGTCGGCTGGTTCTGACCCGGGTCGGTTCTGACTAACGGTGGGTCGGGTCTGACCCAGGTCGGCTGGTTCTGACCCGGGTCGGTTCTGACTAACGGTGGGTCGGTTCTGACCCAGGTCGGCTGGTTCTGACCCGGGTCGGTTCTGACTAACGGTGGGCTGGTTCTGACCCGGGTCGGTTCTGACTAACGGTGGGCTGGTTCTGACCCGGGTCGGTTCTGACTAACGGTCGGCTGGTTCTGACCCGGGTCGGTTCTGACTAACGGTGGGTCGGGTCTGACCCAGGTCGGCTGGTTCTGACCCGGGTCGGTTCTGACTAACGGTGGGTCGGGTCTGACCCAGGTCGGCTGGTTCTGACCCAGGTCGGTTCTGACTAACGGT
Source organism: Telmatherina bonti (assembly GCF_933228915.1). Lineage (NCBI taxonomy): Eukaryota > Metazoa > Chordata > Actinopteri > Atheriniformes > Telmatherinidae > Telmatherina > Telmatherina bonti. Next base: position 5,786,152 of record NC_136617.1, read on the forward strand.
GGGTTGGTTCTGACCCGGGTCGGTTCTGACTAACAGTGGGTTGGTTCTGACCCGGGTCGGTTCTGACTAACGGTGGGTCGGGTCTGACCCGGGTCGGTTCTGACTAACGGTGGGTCGGGTCTGACCCGGGTCGGTTCTGACTAACGGTGGGTTGGGTCTGACCCAGGTCGGCTGGTTCTGACCCAGGTCGGTTCTGACTAACGGTGGGTCGGGTCTGACCCAGGTCGACTGGTTCTGACCCGGGTCGGTTCTGACTAACGGTGGGTCGGTTCTGACTAACGGTGGGTCGGGTCTGACCCGGGTCGACTGGTTCTGACCCAGGTCGGTTCTGACTAACGGTGGGTCGGGTCTGACCCAGGTCGGCTGGTTCTGACCCGGGTCGGTTCTGACTAACGGTGGGTCGGGTCTGACCCAGGTCGGCTGGTTCTGACCCAGGTCGGTTCTGACTAACAACGGGGGCGACGGCCTGGTCTGCGCGCGACACCTCAAACTCTTTGTGAGTGAAATAAATCAGAGACGGTGAAACAAGGAGCCATGCTGAGGCTTTAAGTCGCTGCTGTTACTATGGCGATGCAGGGTTACGAGCCCGCCATCTTGTACCCGAAGAGGCCCGACAAGCCGCTGTTCCGGGGTCTGACCACGCAGTGCCAGAAGATGGAGATCCCCTTCCTGACCGAGATGCCCGAGGTAACGGCGGCGGACACGTAGACGTGGTTGTCTGTAGGCGAGGTGACGGCGTGAAAACCCGTCGACTGACTGGTTAAACTGTCGCCAGGCCGACGTCATCGATGAGGCGTACAACCTGGTGGTCGACGCCATCTTCGGCTTCAGCTTTAAGGGCGCCGTCCGAGAACCTTTCGGCTCCATCCTGGAGGTGCTGAAGAAGACCACGGTGCCCGTCGCCAGCATCGACATCCCCTCAGGTCCGTGCTCTGACAATGGTTCTGACTCGGGTCGGGTCTAACCCAGGTCGGCTGGTTCTGACCCGGGTCGGTTCTGACTAACGGTGGGTTGGTTCTGACCCGGGTCGGCTGGTTCTGACCCGGGTCGGTTCTGACTAACGGTGGGTTGGTTCTGACCCGGGTCGGCTGGTTCTGACCCGGGTCGGTTCTGACTAACGGTGGGTCGGGTCTGACCCAGGTCGGCTGGTTCTGACCCGGGTCGGTTCTGACTAACGGTGGGTTGGTTCTGACCCGGGTCGGCTGGTTCTGACCCGGGTCGGTTCTGACTAACGGTCGGCTGGTTCTGACCCGGGTCGGTTCTGACTAACGGTGGGTTGGTTCTGACCCGGGTCGGTTCTGACTAACGGTCGGCTGGTTCTGACCCGGGTCGGTTCTGACTAACAGTGGGTTGGTTCTGACCCGGGTCGGTTCTGACTAACGGTGGGTCGGGTCTGACCCGGGTCGGTTCTGACTAACGGTGGGTTGGGTCTGACCCAGGTCGGCTGGTTCTGACCCAGGTCGGTTCTGACTAACGGTGGGTCGGTTCTGACTAACGGTGGGTCGGGTCTGACCCAGGTCGACCGGTTCTGACCCAGGTCGGTTCTGACTAACGGTGGGTCGGGTCTGACCCAGGTCGGCTGGTTCTGACCCGGGTCGGTTCTGACTAACGGTGGGTTGGTTCTGACCCGGGTCGGCTGGTTCTGACCCGGGTCGGTTCTGACTAACGGTGGGTTGGTTCTGACCCGGGTCGGCTGGTTCTGACCCGGGTCGGTTCTGACTAACGGTGGGTCGGGTCTGACCCAGGTCGGCTGGTTCTGACCCGGGTCGGTTCTGACTAACGGTGGGTCGGTTCTGACTAACGGTGGGTCGGGTCTGACCCAGGTCGACCGGTTCTGACCCAGGTCGGTTCTGACTAACGGTGGGTCGGGTCTGACCCAGGTCGGCTGGTTCTGACCCGGGTCGGTTCTGACTAACGGTGGGTCGGGTCTGACCCGGGTCGGTTCTGACTAACGGTGGGTTGGGTCTGACCCAGGTCGGCTGGTTCTGACCCAGGTCGGTTCTGACTAACGGTGGGTCGGGTCTGACCCAGGTCGACTGGTTCTGACCCGGGTCGGTTCTGACTAACGGTGGGTCGGTTCTGACTAACGGTGGGTCGGGTCTGACCCAGGTCGACCGGTTCTGACCCAGGTCGGTTCTGACTAACGGTGGGTCGGGTCTGACCCAGGTCGGCTGGTTCTGACCCGGGTCGGTTCTGACTAACGGTGGGCTGGTTCTGACCCAGGTCGGTTCTGACTAACGGTGGGTCGGGTCTGACCCAGGTCGGCTGGTTCTGACCCGGGTCGGTTCTGACTAACGGTGGGCTGGTTCTGACCCAGGTCGGTTCTGACTAACGGTGGGTCGGGTCTGACCCAGGTCGGCTGGTTCTGACCCGGGTCGGTTCTGACTAACGGTGGGCTGGTTCTGACCCGGGTCGGTTCTGACTAACGGTGGGCTGGTTCTGACCCGGGTCGGTTCTGACTAACGGTCGGCTGGTTCTGACCCGGGTCGGTTCTGACTAACGGTGGGTCGGGTCTGACCCAGGTCGGCTGGTTCTGACCCGGGTCGGTTCTGACTAACGGTGGGTCGGGTCTGACCCAGGTCGGCTGGTTCTGACCCAGGTCGGTTCTGACTAACGGTGGGTTGGTTCTGACCCGGGTCGGTTCTGACTAACAGTGGGTTGGTTCTGACCCGGGTCGGTTCTGACTAACGGTGGGTCGGGTCTGACCCGGGTCGGTTCTGACTAACGGTGGGTCGGGTCTGACCCGGGTCGGTTCTGACTAACGGTGGGTTGGGTCTGACCCAGGTCGGCTGGTTCTGACCCAGGTCGGTTCTGACTAACGGTGGGTCGGGTCTGACCCAGGTCGACTGGTTCTGACCCGGGTCGGTTCTGACTAACGGTGGGTCGGTTCTGACTAACGGTGGGTCGGGTCTGACCCGGGTCGACTGGTTCTGACCCAGGTCGGTTCTGACTAACGGTGGGTCGGGTCTGACCCAGGTCGGCTGGTTCTGACCCGGGTCGGTTCTGACTAACGGTGGGCTGGTTCTGACCCAGGTCGGTTCTGACTAACGGTGGGTCGGGTCTGACCCAGGTCGGCTGGTTCTGACCCGGGTCGGTTCTGACTAACGGTGGGCTGGTTCTGACCCGGGTCGGTTCTGACTAACGGTCGGCTGGTTCTGACCCGGGTCGGTTCTGACTAACGGTGGGTCGGGTCTGACCCAGGTCGGCTGGTTCTGACCCGGGTCGGTTCTGACTAACGGTGGGTCGGGTCTGACCCAGGTCGGCTGGTTCTGACCCAGGTCGGTTCTGACTAACGGTGGGTTGGTTCTGACCCGGGTCGGTTCTGACTAACAGTGGGTTGGTTCTGACCCGGGTCGGTTCTGACTAACGGTGGGTCGGGTCTGACCCGGGTCGGTTCTGACTAACGGTGGGTCGGGTCTGACCCAGGTCGGCTGGTTCTGACCCAGGTCGGTTCTGACTAACGGTGGGTCGGGTCTGACCCAGGTCGACTGGTTCTGACCCGGGTTGGTTCTGACTAACGGTGGGTCGGGTCTGACCCAGGTCGGCTGGTTCTGACCCGGGTCGGTTCTGACTAACGGTGGGCTGGTTCTGACCCGGGTCGGTTCTGACTAACGGTCGGCTGGTTCTGACCCGGGTCGGTTCTGACTAACGGTGGGTCGGGTCTGACCCAGGTCGGCTGGTTCTGACCCGGGTCGGTTCTGACTAACGGTGGGTCGGGTCTGACCCAGGTCGGCTGGTTCTGACCCAGGTCGGTTCTGACTAACGGTGGGTCGGTTCTGACTAACGGTGGGTCGGGTCTGACCCAGGTCGACTGGTTCTGACCCAGGTCGGTTCTGACTAACGGTGGGTCGGGTCTGACCCAGGTCGGCTGGTTCTGACCCGGGTCGGTTCTGACTAACGGTGGGCTGGTTCTGACCCGGGTCGGTTCTGACTAACGGTGGGCTGGTTCTGACCCGGGTCGGTTCTGACTAACGGTCGGCTGGTTCTGACCCGGGTCGGTTCTGACTAACGGTGGGTCGGGTCTGACCCAGGTCGGCTGGTTCTGACCCGGGTCGGTTCTGACTAACGGTGGGTCGGGTCTGACCCAGGTCGGCTGGTTCTGACCCAGGTCGGTTCTGACTAACGGTGGGTTGGTTCTGACCCGGGTCGGTTCTGACTAACAGTGGGTTGGTTCTGACCCGGGTCGGTTCTGACTAACGGTGGGTCGGGTCTGACCCGGGTCGGTTCTGACTAACGGTGGGTTGGGTCTGACCCAGGTCGGCTGGTTCTGACCCAGGTCGGTTCTGACTAACGGTGGGTCGGGTCTGACCCAGGTCGACTGGTTCTGACCCGGGTCGGTTCTGACTAACGGTGGGTCGGGTCTGACCCGGGTCGACTGGTTCTGACCCAGGTCGGTTCTGACTAACGGTGGGTCGGGTCTGACCGAGGTCGGCTGGTTCTGACCCGGGTCGGTTCTGACTAACGGTGGGCTGGTTCTGACCCAGGTCGGTTCTGACTAACGGTGGGTCGGGTCTGACCCAGGTCGGCTGGTTCTGACCCGGGTCGGTTCTGACTAACGGTGGGCTGGTTCTGACCCGGGTCGGTTCTGACTAACGGTCGGCTGGTTCTGACCCGGGTCGGTTCTGACTAACGGTGGGTCGGGTCTGACCCAGGTCGGCTGGTTCTGACCCGGGTCGGTTCTGAGTAACGGTGGGTCGGGTCTGACCCAGGTCGGCTGGTTCTGACCCAGGTCGGTTCTGACTAACGGTGGGTTGGTTCTGACCCGGGTCGGTTCTGACTAACAGTGGGTTGGTTCTGACCCGGGTCGGTTCTGACTAACGATGGGTCGGGTCTGACCCAGGTCGGCTGGTTCTGACCCGGGTCGGTTCTGACTAACGGTGGGCTGGTTCTGACCCGGGTCGGTTCTGACTAACGGTGGGCTGGTTCTGACCCAGGTCGGTTCTGACTAACGGTGGGTCGGTTCTGACCCAGGTCGGCTGGTTCTGACCCGGGTCGGTTCTGACTAACGGTGGGCTGGTTCTGACCCGGGTCGGTTCTGACTAACGGTGGGCTGGTTCTGACCCGGGTCGGTTCTGACTAACGGTGGGTCGGGTCTGACCCAGGTCGGCTGGTTCTGACCCGGGTCGGTTCTGACTAACGGTGGGTTGGTTCTGACCCGGGTCGGTTCTGACTAACAGTGGGTTGGTTCTGACCCGGGTCGGTTCTGACTAACGGTGGGTCGGGTCTGACCCGGGTCGGTTCTGACTAACGGTGGGTCGGGTCTGACCCAGGTCGGCTGGTTCTGACCCAGGTCGGTTCTGACTAACGGTGGGTCGGGTCTGACCCAGGTCGACTGGTTCTGACCCGGGTCGGTTCTGACTAACGGTGGGTCGGGTCTGACCCAGGTCGGTTCTGACTAACGGTGGGTCGGGTCTGACCCAGGTCGGCTGGTTCTGACCCGGGTCGGTTCTGACTAACGGTGGGCTGGTTCTGACCCGGGTCGGTTCTGACTAACGGTGGGTCGGGTCTGACCCAGGTCGGCTGGTTCTGACCCAGGTCGGTTCTGACTAACGGTGGGTTGGTTCTGACCCGGGTCGGTTCTGACTCACGGTGGGCTGGTTCTGACCCGGGTCGGTTCTGACTAACGGTCGGCTGGTTCTGACCCAGGTCGGTTCTGACTAACGGTGGGTTGGTTCTGACCCGGGTCGGTTCTGACTCACGGTGGGCTGGTTCTGACCCAGGTCGGTTCTGACTAACGGTGGGTTGGTTCTGACCCGGGTCGGTTCTGACTCACGGTGGGCTGGTTCTGACCCGGGTCGGTTCTGACTAACGGTGGGCTGGTTCTGACCCGGGTCGGTTCTGACTAACGGTGGGCTGGTTCTGACCCGGGTCGGTTCTGACTCACGGTGGGCTGGTTCTGACCCGGGTCGGTTCTGACTAACGGTCGGCTGGTTCTGACCCGGGTCGGTTCTGACTCACGGTGGGCTGGTTCTGACCCGGGTCGGTTTTGACTCACGGTGGGCCGGTTCTGACCCGGGTCGGTTCTGACTCACGGTGGGCCGGTTCTGACCCGGGTCGGTTCTTACTCACGGTGGGCTGGTTCTGACCCGGGTCGGTTCTGACTCACGGCGGGTCTTTGCTGGTTCTTGCAGGCTGGGATGTGGAGCGGGGCAGCGCAGACGGACTCCAGCCCGACATGCTTGTCTCTCTCACCGCTCCGAAGAAGTCGGCCTCCATGTTCAGAGGGCGGTACCACTTCCTGGGCGGCCGGTTCGTCCCGCCGGGCCTGGAGAGGAAGTACCAGCTGAACCTGCCTCAGTACCCGGGTACGGACTGCGTGATCCGGCTGTGAGATCCGTGGATCTGGTTCTGGATGAGGGAACAGCTAAACGTCTTGCTGATGGCGGGACGAATAAATAACTGATCCGATCATCACGATGAAATCAATAAATCAGCTGCTGATCGACACGATGGATCACTTTGTCATTTATTAAACTAGTTATGATGTCATCAGGCTCCATCATGATGCCCCGCCTTCCACCCCGCCCACTGGATCGGGTCTGGTTCCTGCACTCGGGATCGGGTCTGGACCACGCCGTGTTGATCAATATCTTCCTGCTAACAAGATGATTATCTATAACTTGATCACTTCTAAACATTTACCTGAAATCATTCCACGAAATGAAGCTTCTTTCACACCTTTCATCAAAGTATCAACGTTTTCAGACTAGTATCGACCGATACCAACATATCGATATCCATGTCGATATCAGTAACGTTGATACCTACGCCGTAGGGATGGGCGATATGACGATATATATCGTATCGTTTCATCTGAGGCTCTATCGTTTACGCCACGATAAGCTGCTTTACTGCAGGATTATCGTCACGACGCTGCGATACATAAACATGGAGGAAGACGGTAGCAGACGTGTTTCAGAGGATAATTCACTAAAAGATGAGCAGCCGACCCAAACTGATGAGTTTGTTCCTAAAAGAGGGAAATTTCTGTCTGGATGCGGTGTGGATATAAAAAGAGCGACGTGGAACCGACAACGGACTAGCTCACAGTCCCGACAACGGACTCCGACACAACTAACTCATTTTATCACCTGCAGGAATCAGGATAAAGAATAGAGTCAATAAAAGCAGCGTCTAGTGGAGGAGAAAGCTCAGAATAAACTCCAGACGCTGCAGCAGGTATTTACCTGTGGAACGTCATACGGCCATAGTTCCCCCGGATGGAAGGAGATCACTGCTGCTGTTGCCTAGCAACATCTGATACATAACTGATGACACAACGTTACACAGTTTATATGGTTATGTATCGTTATGGGGAGATAAGATGAGCGATATCAAGAAATGAGATGTTGGTCATATCGACCAGCCCTAACTAGCTGATATGGGTTGATATCAAAACAAGTGTCGGTATCGGTTGATGCTGAAAATACGAGTAACCGATGTCAATACTAACATATAAATTGATATATTATTCATATATGGATCCACCTTTAAGTGATAAAGGGAGCATTCCCATCAGGACGGTCCACTAGACTCTGCCTGATTGGAGATTTGGTGGGGTTGGAGACTCAGTTCGGTTGGAGACTCGGTCTGGTTGGAGACTCAGTTCGGTTGGAGACTCGGTCTGGTTGGAGACTCAGTTTGGTTGGAGACTCGGTCTGGTTGGAGACTCAGTTCGGTTGGAGACTTGGTCTGGTTGGAGACTCAGTTCGGTTGGAGACTTGGTCTGGTTGGAGACTCAGTTCGGTTGGAGACTCGGTCTGGTTGGAGACTCAGTTTGGTTGGAGACTTGGTCTGGTTGGAGACTCAGTTCGGTTGGAGACTTGGTCTGGTTGGAGACTCGGTCTGGTTGGAGACTCAGTTCGGTTGGAGACTCGGTCTGGTTGGAGACTCAGTTTGGTTGGAGACTTGGTCTGGTTGGAGACTCAGTTCGGTTGGAGACTTGGTCTGGTTGGAGACTCAGTTCGGTTGGAGACTCGGTCTGGTTGGAGACTCAGTTTGGTTGGAGACTTGGTCTGGTTGGAGACTCAGTTCGGTTGGAGACTTGGTCTGGTTGGAGACTCGGTCTGGTTGGAGACTCAGTGCGGTTGGAGACTCGGTCTGGTTGGAGACTCAGTGCGGTTGGAGACTCGGTCTGGTTGGAGACTCAGTCCGGTTGGAGACTCGGTCTAATTGGGGACTCGGTCCAGTAGGAGACTCGGCCCGGTTGGGGACTTGGTGGGGTTGGAGACTCAGTTCGGTTGGAGACTCGGTCTGGTTGGAGACTCGGTCTGGTTGGAGACTCGGTCTGGTTGGAGACTCAGTCCGGTTGGAGACTTGGTCTGGTTGGAGACTCAGTTCGGTTGGAGACTTGGTCTGGTTGGAGACTCTGTCTGGTTGGAGACTCAGTCCGGTTGGAGACTCGGTCTGGTTGGAGACTCGGTCTGGTTGGAGACTCGGTCCGGTTGGAGACTCGGTCTAATTGGGGACTCGGTCCAGTAGGAGACTCGGCCCGGTTGGGGACTTGGTGGGGTTGGAGACTCGGTCCAACTGGGGACTTGGTCTGGATGAAGACTCGATCCGGTTGGGGACTGGGTCCAGCTGTAGGGGGGTGTATCCATGCGGACCGTGTTCACGCTGCACTTTGGTGAAACCAGTCAAACCATTAGAATAATATCTCCCCATTCCCACCAGAGGTGGCGCTGCACTAGTATTTAGCAGAAGAGAGGACCAGACCGGCGTGAAGAAGAAAACTCTGTTTCCTCCACCTGCCAGTTAAACATGGAGACCAAACTATGGCTGTTTTGGGTTTTTATTGTGTCTTATGCAAGTATCCTGCAGAAATCCACTGCAACAATGGACGCAGTATGAACACCAGACGAGGCAGAGGACCCTTAACGCCATCGCTATGGATTTACCCACAATGCAACGCTACGCCACATGCAGGAAGGGACTGGTTTGTAGTCCGCTTCCTGTATTTGGTCCGCTTGGAACGGACCGAGACCTGCGTTTGTTTGATCTGAATCAGAATCTGTTTGGTGCATTTCCCCAAACGAAGCGACTTTCTGAGCAAACGGACTCGGATTCGGATCAGGACGGATTCGGACGTGACTTTAACGCAGGCATCTCTGCAGACGGACCCAAACCGAGCCAGAAAAAACAAAGAGACATTTTGTGTATTTTTATTAGCATGTCTCTGAATTCCACTGAATGTACAGCTAACAGTTAAACTGGGAATACAATCCATCATGTTCTGCCTTATAAACAACATCTGTGGAGTTCATGTTGAATTTACACCTCTGGTGTGAAGGTTTAGTAAAAAGTTTTCTTCCTGGTCGAACTGGTGGAGACCAGTGGACCTCAGACTACATACATGGACGTTCCTGTATATGCTTCACCATGGTGGCTCATTAATGCATAATGTTTCTTATAAGTGCAGAACATGCTTTAACAAGCAGGAAACTATTTACAGTGCTGGTTCCATGCGCTCTGTGTGGGTCGTATCTGCCGGCGGCGTCTGCAGGAGAAGGTGGAGATGAAGAGGAGTTTCCTGTCCAAGTTGTCGTCATGCAGGTCAGCAGCTGAAAGATGGTTCCGGTCTGAGAAAAAAACCTGAAGAGGAGGAAAAGTTATCGGTAAAAACGTTGAATATTCCAGTTTTCATTAGTTTGTTAAGTCGTTGTCATCAGGGCCTATGGGCGTAAAACTGTGACATTATATTACTGCTGGAAATTAAATTAGGCTTTGGAAAAATTCAGACTGGGAATGTTTTTATAAGAAACAAAACAACATTATTTTAATCGTACGTTAGCGACGACGTTAGCGTCTGACTTTAACGTGTTATTGGTGGATCATCTGACATGGCCAGGTATAGTCGGCCTTCCCCTGAACCCCGCAGTGTCTGTGGCAAAACTTGTTTATTTAATTAATCTTCATCAAACTTTTTATTTTATTTGCTTTAATTTTTGTATTTTTTAATTTAAAAGACGAAATAATTATGATTTGATCTGACGCTCAGACTTCCTGCATGGAGGCGAGTAGATGGACATCTCTGTGATGAACTAAACGTGTTCTATTCAGCCACTTGGGGTTCTTCTGCAGGTGATGACAATCAGGATGAGTGGGAACTGTGGGAATGGTGGGAACTGTGGGAACCGTGGGAATGTTGGGAACCGTGGGAAGACTGGAAAGACCCAGCGAAACCAGCATTTTAAACTCATTTTTTTCATTTTAACCAGTTGAGTTTTACATGAACTTTAAACGGAAACGACGCCTGGAGTTAGAAGGAGTCTTTACTCTGCTTCCACTCTGAAGCTTCCAGGCTGGCTTCCGACCTTCCCGCCGCAGGTGCACTCAGGTAACTCCTGCTGTTCTAGCAGCTGCAGAAAGCTTCAGACACACTGACTAAACCTCCACCCAGATCAGGTGCACCCACCCAGGAACCAGCCTAATTATTGACCACTTATTTGCATGGTGGTGTGATGATGATGATGTGGGCGAATCATCGCCAGGCCTTGGCCAGGGTCGGTGGTAGCGTGTAGAAAGGAACACATGTCGGGTGTCGTCCACCACTTCCAGCAGGCTGGAGGATTCCAGCAGATGGTTACCATAGCAACCACAGGTTCCCGCCTCTGGAGGCTCCATCATCAGCTGGATTAATCCTCACACACTTTGTTGGTTTTTATTTGCTGCAGGCGTTGCACAGAGCCGAACAAGTTGAGCAGATCGGTCTGGTTAACGTCTCTAACTGGTCACATGATGCCATTGGTCTGATTCGTTAACTGGTCTCAGCAGGTTAGATCCGTTTCCATTGAGGTTTTTAGGTGAATCTCTACAAAGTTTTGCAGGTTTTTCGACTGTTTATCGTGTGATAATGCGATATAACGCCTGGCGTTATCTCCAGGCATCCAGCTAGTTTCAGGCTTTTCCCGACCCGGCATCTTTTCGTTTCTGAGGACGGAGGTTATTTTTCTCTCTTTAACTGTCTGTAAAAAGATTTCCGCCATCTTGAGCTGACAGGACCTTTTCAGCGACATCTGCCAGGTGTTTTGGAGCGTTGCCGTCGCCATGAGCAGGTTTTATTGCCTGCAGGTTCTGCATTATGGAAACACAGCGACAGTTTGACTTTAAAGTCTTTCTGCATCACTTCTGCACACGTGACTCCAGCATGTTCATAGCAAGCGAGCGACCTGCCTCGGGTTTTCTCATTTCAGCTCAGGTGGAATATCTCCCATGGAAGCAGTCCTGGAGAAGCCGAACCATTAGAGATGAGGAGGTTGTTCTAACCTTTGTCTGAAGCCGATTGAACGTGTTTAAAAAGCAGCTTCCCAGCAGAGAAGATGGAGACAGATCCAGCATCGGCCGTCTTCAGGTGGATTTTAAAGATCCGTCTTTGGTGTTTCGGATAAGAAATGAGGACAATCTCCATGTTGGTCCCATTTCACACGTGTTTCCGTGGTAACGAGCAGGTGATCTGACCCGTCCAGGCTTTGGATGAAGCGGGACTGAAAAGCTGTTTCTGTTGCTCTGACGTGGGACTGAGGGACATACTGGTTTACTGGTCGATTCGCTGATGGACGTCTGGTGGAGTGTAACCTCACAGAGACAGACTTGTCATCTGGCATTTTCCTGCTGGTCTGACAGGTTCTTACTGGTCTCACTGGTTGATAAAACTCAGCAAACGGCTGGTGTCTGTTCCCATGACAACGTGATTGTGTCGTCTTGGACCGGAGCAGCGACTCGCCGGCGCTGTTAACGTTTTCCTGCTGAAGACGAGACTCTGCAGCGACTCTGCCGACATCAGCTGGGCCTCACTCAGAGCTGCCTAAAGGTTTAATTTTAATCATTAAAGGAAAAAACGTCTTTTTACAGTATTTTATACCAACTCTGCTTCAATCTGGGCCAAATGTTGGTCGGTTTATTCCTGCATCTTCACTCGATGCAGATTAACGTCAGCAGAGTCGCTCTGCTGCTGGTCGTTCTGTCGACTTGCAACGTGTGAGAAGACCCCGACGTGTCTGCGCTGAGGATGCTGCAGACATCGTACCTGTGCTATTCTCCGACCTGCACGCCCGCACAGTTGTCTTTACTCTCCGAAGCAATCGCTAAATATTCAGCATTTCTGGAAGAAGAAGAAGAAACACAAAGCGTTAGTCTCCGTCAGAAGTGGAGAACCTTCATCAGTGACATGGCGAGAAATAAAATGATGTTTGAACTTACAGGAGGGAGGTTTTGGTTTTGGTTTTTACTGAGGAGGAGGATGAAAACGTGGACACAAAGACAGGTGAAGGCACACAAACACGATGGAAACAGTCAGCACGTTACAGAAACGGGACGAGTGGCGGGAAGCAAAGGGAGAGGTGGGCTCCAGCGGGGCGTTGGGAATGAAGAATGGCAGGATTCATGAGGAAACAAGACTTTTTGAGGCTTCGTGTTTAACTGCTGGTGTTCAGCAGCGTTTCACTAAAACTTCACAGAAAAGCAACGGCTTCCCTCAGATGAGGGTTTATATCAGTAAATTTATATAAAAGGCAAAATAAAAAAAACAGATCAAATCCTAGAAGCGAAAAGAGCATGTTTGCCTCCAGGACTCAGAAGAAAAGTCCCTCCAGGATGTCTGCATGGCCTCAAATCTGCTCCAAATGCGACGAAGAAACAGGAATTACAGGAAGAGGTGACGTTTGGTTTAGAGGAAGGGGGAGATGTGAAGAATATAAAACGTATTTCCTGCATCAGAACCAGGAGGAAACTTGGAGATTAAACGGGGAGTAAAAGTTGTATTTTTATTTACATCAATGTGCTTTTGGGCCTTTCAGTTGCATCCTGCAGGGACGGCGGTTTTCAAACAGGAGTAAATCTCCTTGTATCTCCTGGACATGGATGAAACCTGCAGCTGTGACCATCAACGTGGTGGACAACTAAAATCAGTGGAGATACAAGATGTTTCCCTGGCAGGAGCCTCCATGCACAGAGCCGGAGCTGGAATACTCACGCCGCCTCCCGTAACGCCTCCTCCCCGGCCGCCGCGATCTTCCTGTAGCAGTAAATCATCTCGATGAGGAGCCAGACCTGCAGGCCGATGATGGACACGTACATCATGACCTCGGACACAATGGATGCCGTTCCTCTGGTGGCTGCAGACAGGAAGCCAAACAGAAAACATTTCATCTGTATCACATCATGTCAGGCTCAGACTGAGGAATAATCCACCATCAGCAGGATGGGCGACGAGTCGCCTGATGGACGAAGAGTTGCAGGACGGGTGGTCAACAAGTCGCAGGACTGGCAGTTGATGAGTCGCAAGACAGACGACAAGTCACAGGATGGATAAAAGACAAGTCGCAGGAAGGACAGCGAGTCACAGGACAGATAAAAGACGAGTCGCGGGACGGACGAAAGACGAATCGCCGGACGGACGAAAGACGAGTCGCCGGACGGACGAAAGACGAGTCGCGGGACGGACGAAAGACGAGTCGCCGGACGGACGAAAGACGAATCGCCGGACGGACGAAAGACGAGTCGCAGGACGGACGAAAGACGAGTCACAAGACAGATAAAAGACGAGTCGCCGGACGGACGAAAGACGAGTCGCGGGACGGACGAAAGACGAGTCACAAGACAGATAAAAGACGAGTCACAAGACAGATAAAAGACGAGTCGCCGGACGGACGAAAGACGAATCGCCGGACGGACGAAAGACGAGTCGCAGGACGGACGAAAGACGAGTCACAGGACAGATAAAAGACGAGTCGCCGGACGGACGAAAGACGAGTCGCGGGACGGACGAAAGACGAGTCGCCGGACGGACGAAAGACGAGTCGCCGGACGGACGAAAGACGAGTCGCCGGACGGACGAAAGACGAATCGCCGGACGGACGAAAGACGAATCGCCGGACGGACGAAAGACGAGTCGCAGGACGGACGAAAGACGAGTCACAAGACAGATGAAAGACGAGTCGCCGGACGGATGAAAGACGAGTCGCCGGACGGATGAAAGACGAGTCGCAGGACGGACGAAAGACGAGTCCCAGGACAGATAAAAGACGAGTCGCCGGACGGATGAAAGACGAGTCGCCGGACGGACGAAAGACGAATCGCCGGACGGACGAAAGACGAGTCGCAGGACGGACGAAAGACGAGTCACAAGACAGATAAAAGACGAGTCGCCGGACGGATGAAAGACGAGTCGCCGGACGGACGAAAGACGAATCGCCGGACGGACGAAAGACGAGTCGCAGGACGGACGAAAGACGAGTCACAGGACAGATAAAAGACGAGTCGCCGGACGGACGAAGGAGGAGTCGCAGGACAGATGAAAGATGAGTCGCAGGACGGACGAAAGACGAGTCACAAGACAGATAAAAGACGAGTCGCCGGACGGATGAAAGACGAGTCGCCGGACGGATGAAAGACGAGTCGCCGGACGGACGAAAGACGAATCGCCGGACGGACGAAAGACGAGTCGCAGGACGGACGAAAGACGAGTCACAAGACAGATAAAAGACGAGTCGCCGGACGGATGAAAGACGAGTCGCCGGACGGACGAAAGACGAATCGCCGGACGGACGAAAGACGAGTCGCAGGACGGACGAAAGACGAGTCACAGGACAGATAAAAGACGAGTCGCCGGACGGATGAAAGACGAGTCGCCGGACGGACGAAAGACGAATCGCCGGACGGACGAAAGACGAGTCGCAGGACGGACGAAAGACGAGTCACAAGACAGATAAAAGACGAGTCGCCGGACGGATGAAAGACGAGTCGCCGGACGGACGAAAGACGAATCGCCGGACGGACGAAAGACGAGTCGCAGGACGGACGAAAGACGAGTCACAGGACAGATAAAAGACGAGTCGCCGGACGGACGAAGGAGGAGTCGCAGGACAGATGAAAGATGAGTCGAAAGACGGATGAAGGACAAGTCGCTGGACGGACAAAAGACGCGTCGCAGGACGGACGAAAGACGAGTCGCAGGACGGACGAAAGACGAGTTGCCGGACGGACGAAAGACGAGTCGCAGGACGGACGAAAGACGAGTCGCAGGACGGACGAAAGACGAGTCGCAGGACGGACGAAAGACGAGTCGCAGGACGGACGAAAGACGAGTCGCAGGACGGACGAAAGACGAGTCGCCGCACGGACGAAAGACGAGTCGCCGGACGGACGAAAGACGAGTCGCCGGACGGACGAAGGACGAGTCGCAGGACAGATGAAAGATGAGTCGAAAGACGGATGAAGGACAAGTCGCTGGACGGACAAAAGATGAGTTGCTGGACGGACGAAGGACGAGTCGCAGGAAGGACGTCGAGTCGCAGGGTGGATGAAAGACGAGTTGCAGGACAGATGTAAAAAAAAAAACAAAAAACCAACATGTTTTCTGGTTGAATTTCACATGAAATCCAACAACACAACATCACCTGCTGATGCAACCTGGCGCCTGCGTTGTCGTACCTTTAGCCACCACAGTGAGGTGGACCACCTTGTCGATGATGGTGTTGTACTCGTAATACTCGTAGGTGAGGATGCGGTTCAAGAAGCAGCGGTAGGTGCCCGAGTCGTTGAAGGTAACGTTGAGCAAATAGATGGAGGCGTCTTGGATGTCATTGCTCCTTTTGCTTCCTTCCCAGAGGATGCGGTCCATGAAGACGTCGTGTTCGATGGTGGGGCCGTTTTCGTTGTAGGAGTAGATCTGTTGTGACACACATCAGCAGCCCATTATTTTCACATGAAAACCCTTAAACTGTGTGATGCTATTCTTTATTATTACTTCAATGAGCATTTAATACAATATTTTTATGTCAACAACACAATGATAGGAGCCCGATGTTCAGCGTCTGCACCTGGAGTTCCACAAGGCTCCGAGTTGGGCCCCCTGTGGTTCAGCGTCTACACCTAGAGTTCCACCAGGCTCCGTGTTGGGCCCCCTGTGGTTCAGCATCTACACCTGGAGTTCCACAAGGCTCCATGTTGGGCCCCCTGTGGTTCAGCGTCTACACCTAGAGTTCCACCAGGCTCCATGTTGGGCCCCCTGTGGTTCAGCGTCTACACCTGGAGTTCCACAAGGCTCTGAGTTGGGCCCCCTGTGGTTCAGTGTCTACAAGTTCCCACTAGCTGAGAACAAAACAAATATCTGATTATGTATATGACTGTCTCAGCAGGGGTGTCTGGTCTCAGTCATCAAATGTTTCATCATTTTCTTCAGCTAGATTAGAGGTGTCACACCGAAGGGCCGGTATTGCCGGGCTTTTGTTGTTTCCCTGCACCAACATGCCTGATTCAAATCAAATGGATTCAACAGCTTTCAGGATTCAACAACAGTCAGGTGTGTTGGAGCAGGGAGACAAGAAAGCTCTGCAGGATTCTGGCACAGGAGGACTGCAGTGTGACACCTGGGAGCTAATTGAAGGTAAATCTAAAATGAATGTTCTTCTTTAAAGCTAAAAATGAGCATCTTCAGGTCAACCCAGAAGTCTTGGTGTCATTTTGGACTCGAAGCTGAATTTTAACGTCCAGATTAAAGCAGGAACCACATCCGCATTTTCCCCCCTGCAGATCTGATGAAGAGTAAAGGGCCCTCCCTGAGCCGTCACCTTATCGTGGTGGAGGGGTTTGTGTGTCCCGAAGATCCTAGCAGCTATGTTGTCGGGGGCTTTATGCCCCTGGTAGGGTCACCAATGGCAAACAGGTGTCTACGGGAGGGACCAGACCAAGCACGGCTCATCGACCTCTACGATGACGACCAACCTGGGCATAAATGTTCCTTTGCCCTGACGCGGGTTACCGGGACCCCCCTCTGGAGCCAGGCCTGGGGGTGGGGCACGAGAGCAAGCGTCTGGTAGCCTTGCCTTTGCCCATGGGACCCGTTCGGGCTCAGCTCGAAAGGGTTACATGGGTCCCACCTCCCGTGGGCTCATCATCTGCGGGAGGAGCCGTAGGGGTTGGGTGCAGTGTGAGCTGGGCGGCAGCAAAGGGCGGGGACCCTGGCGGTCCGATCCCCGGCTGCAGAAGCTGGCTCTAGGGACGTGGAACGTCACCTCTCTGGTGGGGAAGGAGCCTGAGCTTGTGCGTGAGGTTGAGCGGTTCCGACTAGATATAGTTGGACTCACCTCGACGCATGACTTGGGCTCTGGAACCAGTACCCTCGAAAGGGGCTGGACTTTCTTCCACTCTGGAGTTGCTCATGGTGAGAGGCGCCGAGCAGGTGTGGGCATTCTCCTCAGCCCCCAGCTTGGTGCCTGCACGTTGGGGTTTACCCCGGTGGATGAAAGGGTAGTTTCCCTCCGCCTCCGGGTGGGGGGACGGGTCCTGACTGTTGTCTGTGCTTATGCACCGAACAGCAGTTCAGAGTACCCACCCTTTCTGGAGTCCTTGGAGGGAGTGCTGGAGGGTGCTCCTTCTGGGGACTCCATTGTTCTGCTGGGGGACTTCAATGCTCATGTGGGCAATGACAGTGAGACCTGGAGGGGAGTGATTGGGAGGAATGGTTCCCCCCCCCCACCCCCACCACCCCAAACCCAAATGATGTTTTGTTATTGGACCTCTGTGCTCGTCATGGATTGTCCATAACGAACACCATGTTCCAACATAAGAGTGTCCATATGTACACCTGGCATCAGGATTCCCTGGGCCGCAGTTCGATGATTGATTTTGTAGTCGTATCGTCGGACCTGCGGCCACATGCCTTGGACACTCGGGTGAAGAGGGGGGCGGAGCTTCAACCGATCACCACCTGGTGGTGAGTTGGCTCAGATGGTGGGGGAGGAAGCCGGTCAGATCTGGCAGGCCCAAACGTGTTGTGAGGGTCTGCTGGGAACGTCTGGCTGAGTCCCCCGTCAGAGCGAGCTTCAACTCCCACCTTCAGCAGAGCTTCAACCATGTCCCGGGTGAGGCGGGGGACATTGAGTCCAAATGGGCTGTGTTCCATGCCTCTATTGCTGAGGCGGCCAGCCAGAGCTGTGGCTGTAAGGTCGTTGGTGCCTGTCGTGGCGGTAATCCCAGGACTCGTTGGTGGACACCAGCAGTGAGGGATGCCGTCAAGCTGAAGGAGGAGTCCTATCGGGCCTTCTTGGCCTGTGGGACTCTGGAGGCAGCTGATGGGTACCGACAGGCTAAGCAGCATGCGGCTTCGGCTGTCGCCAAGGCAAAAACTTGGGAGTGTGAAGCGGCTGGGATGAGACTCAGCACCTCCAAATCTGAGACCATGGTCCTCAGCCGGAATAGGGTGGATTGTCCTCTCCGGGTCGGGAGTCAGGTCCTGCCTCAAGTGGAGGAGTTTAAATATCTCGGGGTCTTGTTCACGAGTGAGGGAAGGATGGAGTGTGAGATTGACAGACAGATTGATGCGGCATCTTGTATACAGGCGGCTGAAATGAGTTTCCTCCGCAGGGTGGCCGGGCTCTCCCTTAGAGATAGGGTGAGGAGCTCGGTCATCCGGGAGGAGATCAGAGTAGAGCCGCTGCTCCTCCGCATCGAGAGGAACCAGTTGAGGTGGCTCGGGCATCTGGTCAGGATGCCTCCTGGACCTCCCTGATGAGGTGTTCCAGGCACGTCCCTCTGGGAGGAGACCCCGGGGAAGACCCAGGACACGCTGGAGGGATTATATCTCTCGGCTGGCCTGGGAACGCCTCGGGATCCCCCCCGCAGAGTTGGCAAATGTGGCTGGGGAGAGGGAAGTCTGGGCTTCCCTGCTTAGGCTGCTGCCCCCGCGACCCGACCCCGGATAAGCAGCAGAAGATGGATGGATGGGTTCAGGTCTGTTTGACGTCTGTCTTATTTTGTGGGTTTTCTTGCGTATTCTCTCTCTTCAGCTCCTTCTCGCCTGGAGCCAAAACACGTTTCCTTACCAGGACAAAGAAATTGGATCTTTTATTTATGTTCATCAAAACTAAGGCAGTACACATGAACACACACTTCTGTCTAAATGTTTCAGATTAAAGTTCATTTGCTGTTTTCATGTTTTAAAAACGACAAGATAAATACATAAAATAACAGAATGCCGGTAATTTCACGTTTGTCATGTAACGCATTACATCCGTCAATAAAATGATAATTATATTGTTACTCATACAGTTAGATAGCAGTGTTTATGCTAAAAGTCATTTTAATTTTTATGTTGACATTTAAATCTGAAAAAACATGTATTATTGTCAAAAAAAAAAAAAGCACAAACAGATATTTATGTTTGTAAAAAAAAAAATTTTAAAAATCAAATATTTGGACTTTTTTGTCATTTCAAGCACTAATAAATCAAGGTTTCTGGATCTATTCACGCATTTCTTTCTACTCCGTATTGATTGCAGGAGTCTGCTGTTTAATAAATGATGACTTGCTAATTGCATCTCTTCCTGATCTGCGGCCGACATGTCCTGAGTGCGTTTTTAACCTCTTATCTTGGTTTATGGACTGTAAACAAAACAGCTCATCAGGGACAAATAAAGTTATATTGAATTTAATTAAATGCCAAACCCGCTGACAACCGTGCGAGGCTCGACGTCTGCTGAATAGACAGGATTTCTTCATGCAAATATGTTTTTTCTCTCCAGTGGAGGAGAAATTAAATGTTTGTATGAATCTTAAAATGTAGATTTCTGGAGACAAAATGCGGCAGACAGACGGAGGGACGGTGGGGGGGGGGTAAGAAAAATGTTGTGATATTTGACGATATATCGATATTTAAAAGCGTATCCTTTCTGAGCAGTTTGCTGTCCGCCGACGTTGTTTTGTGTTGTTTACATTTAAACTTTGTTTTCATTTCAATTAAACTTGAAGAATCCTGTAAACAGTTTATTCTTTTATGTATAAACATAGTTTTCCTGTGAAAAGGTCGCATGTTGATCCTGCAGCGATAGCTTGTTCCGCGGGGAGATGTAGACGCTCTGATCGTCATGACGTGATGTGAAGCGTAACGGCGTTCACGCTACGCTCTCATTTCAATATGATGTGATGTATCGTATCGTCACACACGTGGACAGACTCGGGGAGCAGATCGGGTTTATGGGTCTGCCGTAACAACGGAACTGAAGCAAACCGTCTGGGATCCGGTGAGACCGGATTCATCTGCTCCCTTTGTGCTTCAGCTGGGTTTTAATGAAGCTGCATCTGCCGCTGAAACCTGTAAACACACGAAGAATCCTGGTGGACGAGACGAGCAGTGCATGCTGGGTAAAAACACCATTCTGACTCAGAGGGGCGCCGCCAGGAATTCTGGGTCCTATGAAAGACAACGGCATGGACCCCATCGCTTGATCGCAAATTTTAGATTTCTGTTTTTGCTTCAAGCTGATAAAAAAAAGCTTTTCATGGGAATAATAAAGATCTAGGGCTGTGTTTAACCCTTTATGGGACATGTGACTCTTTTTGACTTTCACTTTGTTTTCATATCCAGCATGAAACTTTTATTTTGTTAATGTACCAACAGAATGGAGGTCTTGGTTCATACCAGGACAATTTGAGGTTAAAATGTCTAATTTGAAGGTATTTCATTGATTCCCCTGATGAAGGGTTAAATCACAGTGCAGACATCTAACTAGGTTATTTTTATATAAATCAGTTTATATTACTGCTATGTTTTATTACAACCTTTGAATAAAGTATTTATTATTTTTAATGAAGGTTTAATGATTTTCTTATATAGTTTGCACATCTTTTTGGCCCCTATCAAGTCATGGGGCCCTTAGATTCTTCCTAACTTTCCCCCCATATGGCGCCTCTGACTCTGACCGGGATGCGACACAAGGTCAAGTTCTGAGGCGTCTCATCGATTCCGCCTCATGATGGCGGAGGACGCGGGGAGACGTACTGACACGTGCTGACAGCTTCGTCGTGAGGATGAGGACGGCTCGAGGACTTGCTGTGATGTAAACTCACGTGAACGAAGTCGGACTCCCCTTTGGGCCGGAAGTACCACTCCACCGTGGCGGTTCCCTCCACCTCGCTGCGCTTCTTGCAGGAGATGCAGCCCAGCTTGAAGCCTTTTCCTGCCACGGCCTCCGTGTCCGAGTCCACCTCAGCACAGGCGCCATCGCAGCCGGATGCTGTGCAAAACAAAAGGCAGCCATTAGTGGGAGGTGAGCGTCTGCAGCTGCAGGGAGGCGTCTGGACTCACCGAACAGGCCGCAGAGCAGCGCCAGCAGCAGCAGCAGGCGACCAGGAGCCATGATGCTTCATGCAGCGAGCACCTCCAGGCTCCCAGCGGCGCTTTCAGACCGGGCGAAGAGAAGCTCAGGGGAACGTCTGCAGGAAGGTGTCTGCGGGTCTTTCCAGCTCTTTGGCTTGATCCAGAATTTATTGCCACTAATTATTGCTCCCTGATCAATTCCCTAATAAATCAGCTGTCAGCTTCTGGAAGAATCCAGATACCTGCAGCCTCACAGTGTCCACCTGATCCACACCCTGAGACGGGATTGTCTTTGTCCCTGAGAAATGCTCCCAGTCGATGGATCCGGCTGCTGACTGGGAAACTGCTTCACCATGAAAGCGTCTTCACCTGCAACATGCTACTGATGGACACGTTTACATGCATATGTCACGTGCACGCTGAGAGGAAGAAAAGCTACTGTTTACAAGCTACCAGAGTTTAAAGCAGACCAGTCTGAGGATGCAGATCCAGATCCGAATCCAGAGCCGGACCAGAGGAAACTGAGATTTCAGGCCTCCTGTCCTCCCGGAGCCGCGTCCTCTCCTGCGATGGAAAGACTGGGAATCTCACCTATCTGATCCTGACCCCGTGCTCGTGGAAGCGACGTCTCGCTCGCGCTGGCATTGCAGAGGAAAGAGCGCGAGCGAGCAGGCGGACATCCAAGCCGAACAGAAGGGAAAACGCGCAGAGCTGCGTTTGACGCCACGGCGGCTCCGCTTGTCAGGATGCTGCAGATGCACTGCGGTAAAAACACGAGAGGGGGGGCTGCGCGCGCGCGCGACTCCGAGCGCGCGCTGCGGGGATGTGATGGTTAGGGTTAGGGTCAGCTTTGTTATTTTTAAAGCGCAGTTTGGTTCGAAAGCAGCGGCAGAACCCTCATTCTGCACATTTAATCCCTAAAAAGTCGCAGTTGTGAGAAAATGCGCCTGTTTCTGGGTGAACTGGCCCTTTAAGTGGAGGTCCAGAATGTCCCGAACCGTCATCTGACGCGGGATTTATCACCGTCATAACGTGCAATAGCTGCACACGCACGCGCGTGCCTGGCGAAATTGTATCGCGCGCGCGCGCGATGTGCGCGAGGACACTGATGCTGTTTTAGCGACAAAACAGGTTCGTGTCGTTATGCTGCGTTCACTTACCGCCTGGAAACTCGGAATTTCTAAGACTTAACGGAACCTTTTCTTTGCTTGGATCCTTTAATGTTTTGTTGGTTGTTGTTTATTTTGATGGGTTTTTTTTTGTTGTTGTTGTTAATATGCAGTAATATCCTTGTCTGACTTGTTTTCTGACAGCATGAGATTTACAAGTTAAAGTGTCTCATAATTTTATTTAAAGTCATAATTATACTATTTTAAATGATGGAATTCAGCATTAAATTCGATATTCATAGAAATGCTGAGATTAAAGTAATGTTTATGAGTTAAAAAGTCATAATTATGAAATAAGTTGCTAATTATTATGGAATCAAAGTGATAACCAGTTGAACCTCACAGACTTATCCTACAATCATGACTTTTTGTATCTCACAATATTGACTTTACATAATTTAACTTTTAAATATTATGACATTAGCTCATGATTATTAGTTTATATCTCATTGTAATCGGTCATAATGACTTAATTATGACGTTTATATCTCACGATTTTAACTTTATCTCGTAATAATGACGGAATCTCATAATTATAACATTTTAGCTCACATTATGACTTTAAATTTAATCATTGTTAGAATATCTTCAAGGAATGAGCTTCCAGTGTTAAATGTATGAAAACGGTTTTTTCCAATAAAATAAACCCGGACAGGGTTTGTTTATGACAATGAAACATGAGGGGAAAATGTAATCATTCATCTTCCCACGCACCCTGAACGCAGCACAACCATGAACTAGCTTGACTTTACCAGTAACAAGCGACCCCAGTTTGCGTCTGTAAAAGACCAGTTTGACCAGTAACGATGCTGTGGTGCAGGAAGACCACCAGGCTCACCTGACCAGGTAACCAGCTCCACGTGTTACAGGTAAAGTAGCGACGTGCGTGTCTAGTAAGCTAGCTGCTAGCAGGGAATTCGACTCGCTGTTCGACTGACTGGAAAGCAGAGCCGGGAAAATGTCTCGCGCAGCTGAGTTCGTGTTCTCCTGTTTCTAACCTGAGATGTGAAAAGCAGCTAAAGCTAGCTATTAGCAAATAGCTGCGGCTAGCTGCTAGCAAACGGGTGCGACTAGCTGCTAGCAAACAGCTGCTGCTTGCAAATAGGTGCAGATAGCTGCTAGGAAACATCTGCAGCTAGCTGCTAGCAAACAGGTGCGACTAGCTGCTAGGAAACAGCTGCAGCTAGCAAACAGGTGCAGCTAGCTGCTAGCAAGCAGCTGCTGCTAGCAAACAGGTGCAGCTAGCTGCCAGCAAAAAGCAGCTTCTGTTTATTTCACATCACAAACAAACAGAAGCTGAAATATTTTCCATCATGAGACACAGCATGTAGAAACTAGTTTTCACCCAGTAACGTCTCAAACTACAAGCTTCATATCGATCACTAAGAGGCTATAACTGTAAAACAACACAATCTTCCGGCTACAAGCAGGTCCTTAGTAAATAAAACTTATTAAACTAAACTAAAGTTTTGATTAATATATTTTAGACTGAGTTTAACATTTAATGTTATCTTTTTTTATTTGAGATCTTGTTTTCTTTAACACCTATTAATGTCTAAATCTCAATTATTATCATTATTCTAATCGATGTGTGCTCTGAACCGTGAAAGCTAGTATCAACAAATCATAAAGAAAAAAACTTTTTAATGTGCTGAAAAGAAAAAAAAAAAAGCTAAATCTTTACTCTGATTTCAGTCATGAAGAGAAAATAAATCTACTAATTCACTGTGTTGTAATTTTTTGTTTTTAAATTTTAAACCCTTAAAACTAGTAAAGATGTAAAAATGTTTGATGTAGGATGTTTACTTGCCTTTGAAAGGCAGGGTGGTGAATGTAAACGTTTCACAAAGCAGGACTAGTCCCTTTTATTTACACCTGTAAGCAGCAATGCTCAACGTGTGACGGTGTCGTCCCAGTAGCAACAAAATCCCAGTAAAATTCTCCAGTTTGTACCGTCGTCCCGACATTCACCCTCATCCGGACCACCCTCTTCACTTGTAGACCTCCTCCCTTTTGGACTGCACGATTATGACCAAAATAATAATCATGATAATTTTGAGCAGTATTGTAATCATGATTATTAATCATGATCATTCATTGTGTCTGGAAAAAACATGTATTTTATTGCACAACTTGTAAACAACCTACCTGGCAACTCTGCATTTTATATATATATATATTTATACATATTTGTGTATGTGTATATATATATATATATATATATATATGATAGATGGATCAATGCAGGGGCGATGTCTGCTTTATGTGCAATGAAGCTGCTTATTTAATTTTTAACGAGCAACTTCTTCCGGGGCACGGTTCGTGTATTTGAATGCCACGTGTTGTAAAAATGTTCGTATTTTTACCACCTCGATCAGCTGTTTAATCAAAACAATCTGTTTTCCCTGCAACAGGAAAAATGCGGACCTCAAATGTCCGACCAATCCAACGATACTTTAACCGGCTCCTGGTAAAAGGTGTGCGTGCTTGGTATTTAGGCAGCTTAATGAAGCCTTAACCACGTGTTCGCCCTGGTGGTCGACAGACTAACTGGTTGGGAGTTGTTCTAATCAGATTCGCTGCAACAGAACTCACGTTCTGAATATCGTTGACAATCAGGTTTGTTTAATTGTGGACACCAAAATCATGATCACGATCAAAATGCGATTAACTGCCCCTACCTCCCTTCATCTGTAGACCACCTCCTGTAGATGTGGTCCCCCTCCCCCAGATTGTCCCGGTTTAAACCCTCCTTTGTGGATTTGTGTGAAAATGTCGTGTTTCCAGACCAGAGTGCTAACTTTGGCTCTGTGGTGTTCCCATCTCCCCAGCATGGATCCGACCGGCTGTGATTCCATGGCTCCGGCCGGTTTGACCGTCCAGGTGTGCTTTCCCGGCGCTCGCGCCGCCGTTTTGGACAACCTGAACCGGCAGCGGGAGGAAGGCAGGCTGTGTGATCTGTCCATCCAGGTTCAGGGCCGAGTGTTCAGAGCCCACCGCTGCGTACTCGCCGCGTCCTCGCCTTATTTTCACGACCAGGTTGGTCCCGTTCACCACTTCATCAGCACCTGTTTCAGACAGGAAGTAGACAAACTTCCAAAATAAAGTTCCGATATTTACCATGTGGGCGTGTCCTGGCAGGTTTTACTGAAGAACGTCACCACCGTGTCGCTGCCTTCCGTCATGGACCCCGTCGCCTTCGAGAGCGTCCTGAGTTCGGCCTACACGGGCCAGCTCAGCATCGTGCACGACGACATCGTCAACTACGTGACGGTGGCCAGCTTCCTCCAGATGTGGCACATCGTGGACAAGTGCACGGAGATCCTGAAGCGGCCCCGGCCCTCACGAGACGCCGCCTCCGGAGAGGCCGCCGCGCACGCCGACTCCGCCTCCCGCCAGCAGTCTCCAAGCAGCACCGAGTGCTTGTACATGGAGAAGGAGGGCAGGAGGAGGGAGGCGAAGCCCGACGCCTTACCGCCACTGGCCACGTGGAGACGGCCGCAGCAGCTGGCGCGATGGGGACGTCCTCGGCCCTCATCGGCCCAGCACTCGGCCGACTCGCAGCTGGACAGCGTCCCCGGATACGTGGACGGAGATTACGGCAGCTGCGAGGAGGCGTGGCCTAAAACCGGCCTCTCGCCTCACGATGGACCCGGCCAGCATAGCCGGCACCACGCGGGGGGTCCCGGTGGAGAGACGTTCAAGCAGAAAGCCCGGTTTCTGCAGCGGGGTGCGGCGCAGAGCGCCGATCGGCTGATCGATAAGAGAGAGAGCGAGGAGGCGGCGGACAGGAGGAGGAGTGAAAGGAGAGAGATCGAGGCGGACGAAGGAGTCGGAGAAGGAAAGGAAGGATGCGGGACGACGGCGCGCTGCGGTGAGTTTCATCCCCAAACCTACCGGTTAGGACGTAGAGCGTCGCCATGACAACTACGCCGACGGTAGAGCTGCAACGAACGATTATTTTAATAGTCGACTAATCTGTAAATCATTTTTCCGATTAGTCCTGATTATTTCTGTCCCGCCCACCGTCTGTGCTTCCAGTTGACGCAGCTCTTTTTACTGGTTCCAGTATGTTTTACCCCACTAGGGGTGCAATGATTCGTCAATTCGTCGATTCATCAACACGAAATTTCCATGTCGACGCGCCGCGTTATAAACGTCTGTAACTGCTTTGCTGATAAAACGCTGCGCCAGGCAACTTAACGCCACGACTTTTCAGACAGTATAAGAACTGAAAACATCAAGTAAATGATTCAAAGCCCCACAGGAAGAGCAGGGGGCAGTATTATCATTCTGTGCAGCGTCTTCTTTACCAACAAAGAAGAACTCCAGACCGATGGCAGCGCAACCTGAACAGTCGAGTGAAAACAGCTTTAGACCTCGCGCTTCAGAAGTTTGGGAGTTTTTCCAGCTAAACAACCTGTCCAGCATGTGTAGTCCGCCACGCAGAGCTAACGTCCCACGGCAGCACCACATTCATGCATGTGAAGAGAAAGCACCATTGTTTCTGCTAGCATTCCAGATACCATGTAGTTATGTAGATTTGTCATACCTGTCAGGTATCCTGTTTTGGCGCAGAAACTCCCGTTTTTGAAGGGGTCACCTTCCCAGATTGTTATTTTCCTGATAATTTCCC
Source organism: Telmatherina bonti (assembly GCF_933228915.1). Lineage (NCBI taxonomy): Eukaryota > Metazoa > Chordata > Actinopteri > Atheriniformes > Telmatherinidae > Telmatherina > Telmatherina bonti. Next base: position 5,813,051 of record NC_136617.1, read on the forward strand.
GGTTTATGAAACGGGGAGAAAATAAACAGACACGATTGTACAACTAAAATGTTTTATTTATGTTGTTTTTGAGGCAAATTCTGTAGTTAGGTTGTGACATTATAAATATGTTTGTTTGTTTCTGAATAAATCAGTAGTAAGCTGTTAAGCTTATATTTGATAATCATCTGGTTCAGGAGTCATTTTATTTTACTGAAGGACATTATGTTGTGATGGACTGGAAATCTGGGTGATATTCATATGATGCAAATGAAGAGAGTGGGGTGAAATATACTGGAGCCTGGAAAAAAAAAAAGCTGCATCAACTGGAAGCATAGATGGCGGGTGTGACAGAATCTGGACTAATCGAAAAAATAACTTCCAGATTAGTCGACTATTAAAATAATCGTTAGTTGCAGCTCTATACCCCACTCTCTCTATCTGCATCATATGAATGTCCCCCTGATTCCCAGTCAGTCACAACATAATGTCCTTTAGTAAGGTAAAAGAACGACTCCTGAACTAGTTTAACATTAAATTGAAACTTAACAGCTTACTACTAATTTATTCTGAAACATCCTAACTTAGCTATAGTGTCATATCCAAGCTGGACAGAATTTGCCTCAAAAAGGAAAACAGAATAAATAAAATATTTTAACATCTTCATTTTTGTAAAATTGCATTGAAATGATTATTTACATCTTGAAAAAGCCTGTTTTGTAGGTAAACAAGAGAATCCTTTAAAACATTCCTGAATCCAAACGGTGATCCGGACCACCACCAGAATTAAATCACTTCTTCCTTTTCACATTTCCAACAACTCCTGAACATCTCATGAAAATCTATCCATAACTTTCTGAGTTATCTTGAACACAAACAGATAAACGGCGGTAAAACCAGAAGCTCTTTGGCAGAGGTAACAACAGCACATTGCTACTCGCTAATGCTAACTTTAGCTAATGCTAACTTTGCCATCCGGAACGCTGGAAACCATGACTCTGGGGTGCTTTCCTTCCAGATGATCATGCATGACCGTCGTGCTGCCGTGGTACGCCGACTCTGCGTGGCAGACGACACATTTCACCTGTTTGACATTTTGTTTAGCGTGAAATATCCCCAAACTTTGGAAACAGGTTGCGCCGCCGTCAGTTTCTTCTTCGTTGGTTAAACAAAATGACAATCCTGCCTCCAGCACTTCCTGTGGTGCTTTGCATCGTTTGCTTGGTGTTTAGAGTTTTTATACTGTCTGAAAAGCCGTGGTTGGTAAACGGCGTTAAGTCGCCTGGAGCAGCGTTTTATTAGCAAACCGTTACGGCGTTTATAACGCGACGCCTCGACAAGGAAACTTCACATCGAGGAATTTTTATTGTCGACTTTGTCAGCGTTGTCAACAAATTGTTGCAGCGTTAGACGATGGTAAATGTTGCCAGACGGCGTTAACTCTTAAAACGCCAAACCGGTTTGGGCTTTAGGCGTTTCTCAGACACGTCATGATGAAACTGATCCACCGTAACTGGTCTCTGTGGACGGGGACTGGAGACAAATCACACCGGCTTTGGACAGTCAAAGCCTCGCAGACCCCTGTGGGGACCCCGGGTCGGAGGGGATTTAACCTCTGCAAGACTTTGGACGTTTCTGCGTGAACTGAATAATTCTGCAGATTCCTGAATGAGCATCTTCTGATTCGTTGCGTTGATGAGGGTCATCTTTAGAGGCGGGGGTCACGGCCAAAACTACTGCAGGGGTCTCCACGATGAGACGGGGTCTTGGTCTGACTCCTCCTGGAGGAGACGGCTCGTCTGCAGCCGATGAGCCGTCTCCTCCTGATGTGTTGGACCAGAGATGCATGGTGGTAGACCTCCAGACCGGACTTGGAGACCCCTGACATGGAGTTTGGCTGTTGACGCCGCCGCAGCAGGAGTGCAGGGAAGCATGTGGAACAGCGCCGTGTTACAGTTTACCGCCGTCGCTTCCTAACACGCAGCATTTGGTTGTTTTTATATCTCCAGCTGACTTCCATCCTGCTTCTGGTGGTCCCGAGGAGGCCGGACATGCTGCCGGCAGGCTGGAGGGGATGAAGGAGAAGGTACAGAGAGACGTCGGAGGAGACGCCTTGTCGGATGTGCCCGGTGGCGGCGGGGCAGGCGAAGGCGCGCCGGGCGCCTCGTGTCCGGTCTCTGCCAGACTGCCGTGGCAGACGGCGTCCTGGTCACAGCAGGAGCAGAGGCCGCCGGAAGGTGAGGCTGGCTGCTGCAGTAAAGGCGAGGAAGAGGAGGAGGACTCTGAATGTTTCCCAGGTGGAGCCTTCAGCAGAGAGACGTACGATGAGATGGAGGACGGGTTGGGACCGGTCTCCCAGAGGCCGTTGGTGTCTGCAGACTTCAGCCTGGCAGGATCAGAGCTGAACTGGCCGTCCACCAGTGGCGGGCAGGGCGGCTCTCTGACCCCGACCTCCAGTCGTCACCTGTCCCCGTCCTCCGCCGCCTTCCCACCCCCCGCTTCACCGCCCATCTCGTCCTCATCGTCCTCGGTGTCTCTCGCCGGGACCCCGTACGCGGGGAAGGTCCACTTCTGCCACTGCGGGAAGGCCTACACGCTGAAGAGCATGCGCGACCGCCACGTGAAGATGCAGCACCTCAACCTTCGGCCCTTCGGCTGTCCCGTCTGCACCAAGTCCTTCAAGATGAAGCATCACCTGACCAAGCACCTGAAGACCCACGGGGGGCTGCGGCCGTACGAGTGCAGCCTCTGTGGGAAGAAAGTCATCTGGAGGGACAGTTTCCTGAGACACCAGGCTCGATGCGAGAGGCTGGCCTCCGGCAATGGCGCCAACGCACCGGCGGTGGCGGCGCCGGACGTGGAGGACTGCTACGGTTACGGCTTCGACGAAGGGGAGGCGTTCCTCCCAGCGGGACAAGTGAAGGTGGAAGAGGTGGACTTCCCCCGGGACATGGAAGAGGGGATGAGCGGGCTGCTGGACAACGTTTCTGGGATTGTAGACGAGCTACGAACGCACTCGCAAAGTCTGGACACGGTCGGCCATGTCTTTAAGGAGGAGGCCACAGAGAGCTTCAGCGGAAGTTAGTTTGGTCGGGTTTAGCTGTGGCGAAGGACAATCGCTTGTCGTGACCATCGAAGCGTCGCGCCTAGAGAACGATGTTCATCTGCGTTTTGCACATAAATTATTTCCTGTTGCTGCACTGAAAGAAAAACGTGTTTTTGTGCCAAACTGTTGACCTGAGCGTCACAACAGGATATCTGGAGTAATCAGATTACTGTAGTAATCTGATACAACACGTCTTCGTTCACCACGTTGTCATCTGATGTGTTTCAGAGAGCGTATGTTTGTGTGACATCACTTCCTGTTGTTTTAAAACACGGTGGCGCCTGCGGTCGGGATGGGCGATACCAAAGTCTCTCCTGCTGATACCGTTACTTGATGGTACTCTGTCATCCATCCAGATACCGATATCGATACGTCTTTCCCCTTAAAGGAAAATCTCGATGGTACAGTTACATTAATGTCTTTATTGCAAGAAAAAATGGATGTAAATAAAAGTCAGGACCGTGAATACGACGAAGAAAAGCTTTGTAATGATACTTGTAAGTAAATTAAAAGAAATATTTTAAAATGTTTCAAAAGTATTTCTTCTAAGTATTGATGCTGTTGAGTTTTATTTATTAGGCCCGAGTACCGAAGGCGGTGCGAAGGTCTGTTGGAACGGTAGTGTTTATTATTTTCATTCGGACAAAAGAAGCCTGAACATTCTCGAAAACTAGCCAAATATTGCGAACCCCTCCAAGGGAATGTGAAAAAGTTCGTATTTAGGGGCGCTCGTAGCTGTTCGGGTTGTGCTGAATGAGCACGCCACTTATTTATGGTGCCCCGCCACTGCATGTCATCAATCTTTATGAAAATTCATCCACATGATCTACATGACGGGGCGAATAAACAAGGCTTTCAAGGTTGTGGTGAATTTGACAGGAAGGCGGTCATTTTAGGTCATTAGGTGTTTTACTTACCTCGCATTTTAACGAACTCGTCCTAGAGCTTTTATCCCACTGAGCCGAAAATTCCTCAGGGTGTTCAGGAGGCATGTGTGATTACATGTTTTTTTTTTCCTAATAGGAGACTTAGTTTACGAGGGGCGGGGCCTCAAAGTTTGACTTCTCGCCATGAAAAATTAAACGGATATATCTCCCACATAAAGCAACATTTCTGCACCAAATTTGCTAGATATGATGGCAGTCCTCTCCTACAGAGTTCTATATGCCAATATTTTGATTATGAAATAGCCACGCCCCCTGGAGGTCAAAAGTGTTGTTTTTTGCTCACACACCCATAACTCTGGCTTGGTGGACACCACATGGAACCTTGGACCACCACCAAACTTGCCATGACTGATGACAGTAAGGCCCTGAGCTAAGCCCCATTGGAACATACTGGATAAAATGCTGCATGCCTCCATAGCGATATGCATGAAATTCCTCACGAATGTAGAACCTTCCAGTACCTACAAAAAAGTCTCTTGGACATATGGGCTAAATCAAAAAGGAAGCTGGCTAATTTGAAAAAAGGTGCCATTTTTGGGGTCATTTTGGGTCAATTCTTTGCCATGCATTTGGAAGAACTTCTCCTAGGAATTTTATGCAACTTTCACCCAAAATGGTCAGGAGGCATGTGTGATTAAAAGTTGTTTTTTCTTCCAATGGGGGGATATTGTTTAGGAGAGGCGGGGCCTCAAAGTTGATGTGATGCAGTGAAAAGAAAATAATTATATAACTCCCACAAACAAGAACATACCTGCATCAAATTTGCTAGATATGATGCCATTAATTTCCTTATAATTGGATTATAAGTTAGCCCCGCCCCCTGGTGACAGGAAGTGACCCTTTTAAAGGCCTAAATGACCTGATGTACAGTCTGGCTGCACCTTAGGTCGAGAGGAGCATGGGGGGGGGCATCGCCAGGGGAGGTGGTGACAATAGGCCGCGTGGCGCCGTAGGTGCGAGGGCCTTTATTGCCGCTTGTGGCTTTAATATTCCATATTGCCTTTGTAATTACTTACACAGTATTGGTATCGGTATTGACGAATAATAAAGTCATGGTATCATATCGACAGGAAACATCTTGGTATCAACAATCCCTGTTTGACTGTTTAGTTTTTGATTTGATTTGATCTGTTGATTTATATAAAATAAAGCTGCAGGTGGTTGAACACTTTCACTTCCTTTCTTATTAAAGTCACACAAAAAAAAAGACAAATTATTGAAATTTCTGAACTCAGGTATTTACATGAATTATTTCTAATAAAAATCAGTCTCCTTACAACAAAGACGAACTGGCATTAAATGGACAAAAACATCCCAGGGGAAGTAAAAATACAGTTATTTTCAAAATAAAAGTACACACTTGTATTAACTTTGAAATGTTTGCATTTTGCGTTATTGGCTCGTTGATCAGATGATCAACGTGTGCCCACCCCTGTGGCATCAACTCCTAGCTCGCACCAACCGCTAGCTCGCACCAACCGCTAGCTCGCACCAACCGCTAGCTCGCACCAACCGCTAGCTCGCACCAACCGCTAGCTCGCACCAACTGCTAGCTCGCACCAACCGCTAGCTCGCCGTGTGGCGGTGGGTTCAGGTCGCTTGCTTTGGTCTGAGTGTGGGTCTTTAGGGTCTGCAGCATTGTGTAAGTCAGTACATACTTTTTTTAATGACCATTTTGCAGATTTTACACTTAGAACTGCTGTAATTTTCAAGACTTAAACGTCATAAAATGTTTCAGGATTCAGAAAGCTGATTTTAATGTGAATCGTAGATATGACACTTTTATCTCCAATAGCAACGTAATGAACCATTTAGACATCACCAGTGGTGTAGTCCAGGGTATACGCAGGTATACAGAGTAAACACACTTCTGTTTCAGTCAGCATTGAGTAAACCCACCTCTACCCACTTGCGATTCTGCTTTTACAGTTACAAACATCCCTACACATGTAGCTACTTCGCCCAGCAGCTCAGCTAAGGTTACCAGTAAGCTATACTGGTGCAGTTTGTCAACAGCTGTGTTAACTTCACCCTGAACATAGACATAATAAAGATATATGTCTATGAGGCTGTCTCTCACCAGTCTGTGTGCCAGTATTGGTTTAGTCATTTCATAACCGAAGAGCAGAAGTTCTGTGACGATGAGCAGACATACTGATGGATTTCTGGGGTAAAATAAACTGAGTAGTCTTACATGTCACATCGTCTGAAACTGGTTTTCTGGGCAACTTTTTTCTGTTTTAAAAAAAAAAAGAGGGGGAAAGAATTGGGAGTATAGCAACTTCTTGAGGAACCAGTCCACCACTGGGCAACGCTAACCGCTTAGCTCGGCAGCGCCCACAAGGACTGCTTTTATTTGGCCGAAATGGGAACTGATGATGTCCCTGAAAGCATCATGGATGTTATGGAGGTGTGTTTGCATGTGTTTCCTTTGCACACCCAAAAAGTTAGAAATAAAGACAAAAACCTTCTGAAATATTTACCAAGTCTTATCCAGGAGAAGACTGAAAGAGTTTATTATTAGTCTTTACATTAAATCGAAGCTTTTCAGTGGGTCAGCGACTTCAGGAAAACAATATTTACAGTGGTTTTCTGTTAAATGTGCCTCAGAACATTTCAGTCCATCTGACTCTCCGACCGTACCGAGACTCTCACACCTTCCTGCTGCTTCTGCCTGAAACCCTTTCAGCTACTTACGATCAAACCGTCACCTATAACACACCACGTCTGTTGTTATCTAAATAAAACACAAATCACACAGAAACCTCATTTCAGATACTAACAGGTAGACTACATTAAACGAGGTGGATGAAAGAAAAACAGCAGGACGGATGTTAGTGTTTAGGACACGTAACAGTGCATATGAAAAGGGCACATTGGATCCATACTGTACATGTTTATTAACTCAGCAACGTTAAACGTCTCACACAGGCTGTAATTTCTGCAACATTGTCTGGATTCCACACAGGTTGGTTTGGCGTGTTGCTGCAGGTAAAGCGTCACCAAACGCAGACAGAACGTACGGCCGCTAGCACCACCAGACACACATGATTCTGACAGGAACCTCGGATAAACAGCTGGAGAATTCCTTAGCAGTAGAGTTAAAAGGAAAGCTGGAATTCCACAGTGGGTCATGTACAACGTTGTGTCTCTGTGTTAGTGGGTTAACTCCTCATGCAGATCCGCCTCCCTTCCTCCTTCGACTCCTTCTGGGCCCATCGGTGTCGGATCTGTGGCTTGGTCCTCGGCGGAGAGCTTAGAAGATGGTGCTCCAGCGTTTTGGGGGTGGACGGGACTTGGCTTCTCCCTGGGGGGGGGAAGATACGTCTGAGACAAACAGTTTTCTGTCCCCAGCTTGCAGATGAGAGCAGTCTGAGGTTACACTGCAGTTAAAAGGGCTGATTGTCCAGAATTCCCAGGAATCAAATGATCCGCGCTGAAAACAAGAGCTGAGGTAGAGAACATGACGTATTAATAAGAAATGAAAATGTTGCTGAGCTTGTTAGTTTATTATGATGCTGGAAGCACGTTGATGAACTTAAATGGCTAACGTCGACGCAGGTTTATTACTCACTGATCTCTGGTGAGAGCGTCACTGTTGCATTTGGGCAGACACAGACAGGAAACGGCGTTTGTGAAGCGCAGTTTTACAGAAGAAAGTGGAGGTTAAACGGGCAAACGTGCAGCGAGCTCACCAGGTTGAAGATTCTGGACAGCGTGCTTTGGTCTCTGCGTCTCCTGATCGGCGACTTTGTGCTCTCGGTACGCGACGACGAGGCCTAGAAAAAGATGCTCTGTAAGCAACGATGGAGACCTGCAAGCAGAGCCTGAAAGTGCTTTTACATGAGCTGGTGCCTTTTCTTTACTGAATCAGTCACATTTTACCTTCATGTGTCGGAAAACAAACAGACGGCAGAAGGTGTTTTGTTATGAGAATCACTTGTTGCTGTTGTTGGACAAAACACACAAAAAGCTTCCAAAGCAGGAAACTTAGGAAACATTCCCAGAGCTTCAGACTCTTTGGACATTTATAGAGACGGTCAGGGGTTCGTATTTGGACTTGATGCAAAGGTTTGAGTGAAAACAACACCTTAAAGGTACAGTGTGTAAAAATGACAGACGCCTGGTGGTAAAGATGGAAATAGCAATTAAAAATGGACGGTGGCCATTAGTGGCCAAATTTATTCCATGTTTTCATCTGCAAATAGCCTCGGGTACAGCAATGACCCCAACAGCTTCCAACTCCACCCCTGTGTACATCCAGTTGTCATCCGTTTGGTTTTTAAGGTGGAACTTAAGGCGGAATTAGTCCCTAAAGGTTCTCCAGCACGATACAAACAAAGCTGCAGGTTTATAAACTCACACAAGTCGAAGTCATCAAGAGGCAACTTCCGGTCGTTAAAAGTGAAGCCTATACGCAAGTGCATAAAACTGCAGTTCCCCCTTCATCCACTCGGGGCTGCAAAACAGAGCAAATCCCCATAGACTCCCATGTTAAAAAGACCAACTTCACAGCAGAAATAAACATGTTTACAGCAGAAATAAACGTGTTCACAGTCATCAATTTTTATAACTCCTCAGTTTAAAGGTAATTTAAATTTAAATTTAAATTTATTTAAATTAAATCTTGAAATTCTGCATATTTAGGGGCATTTTCTTTTGATTGACAGGTACCGATCTCCCGCTTCAAGTAAAGAGAACGTAGAACAACCACGGTTTTTAGCAACATGACTTAGCTTTAGCCTGGTTACCTCCGTTAGCTGGTTAGCTCCTGTTATCTCCCAGTTAGCTCTTAGCTACAGAAAGCTTGGAGTTCGCTCGATGTCAATCATTAACCATGACGCTGACAGCCCCCCTCTCAGCTCCACCTCTTTGCCCATATTTGTATTTTGACGACACGTATGCCCCTACCAAGATGGCGATGGTAGGAACCGCCCACCAAGCTTCAATTCAGCTCCTCAGAAACCTGCGGGTGACGTCACGGAGGCTCTGCCCAGCTTTACAGTCTAATAAAGCCATCCAGGCTGTAATTTGTGAGGCAATCCAACAATGGTTTTATAGGAGGTAGATCTGAATGTCATCTGCGTGTAAACAAAAAAAAGATGCTTTCTTAATATACAGAAACTAAAATGGGTCCAAGCATAGCGCCTTGGGGAACTCCACGTGTAAGATGGACTGAGGAGGAAACGGAAACTTTACTGAGTTTATTTTCTCTTATTTACAACTCTTTAACTGCTTTTTGCATGAAATGTGATGAAAAATAAATTATACTTACCTGACAGATATTTAATCATTTGGTTTCATGTTATAACAAGATGTTTTATTTCTTGTATTCAGCTGATTTCAGGAAGTTTTGACTTCATGTGAAGTGGAGGAGGTTAAAGATACCATGTGGAAGAATTACTGACATCTTGTAAAATTTCAGGCCAGCTGTGAATGGATGGTGGCTGTTAGTGGCCAAAGTTCGACAGAAACATGGTTTTATCTGCCTGTAAATGCGTTACTTATCCCAAACAGTGCTACAGCACCTATCAAACAAAGACACTAGGGCAGTTTCACACAGTTTCATACACTGCTGCGTATGTGGACCAGTAAATATTTCTTTAGCTTCAGGGGTCAGTGATTCAAAGTCATTTTGGTTTTGTTACACACTGCACCTTTTAAGGTCACTGACAATGTCCTGTTTTATCTCGTCTAAGCTGCAGGTATGTCGTTTCTCTGCAACAGCAGCAGGTTGTTTGAGTTGTTATGAGACATTAAGGAAGAAAAACATGAACCAGAGCAGGACCAGAGTCAACCTTTAGGGGAAAGAAAAGATCAGACAAGACAAGGTCCACAGGGAGCTGACTGACACGAGGATGTGACGGTCTACGGTTGCTGCTCTGAGAGGATAGAAGAGGGTCGGTGGGTAATTTCTGGCACAAAAGAGATGGAGGTGTTACAGAGGATAAGAGGTGTGAAAGAGAAGAGGAGGAGGAAGGTGATGCAGGCCATGAGGTCCTAAGAAAAGGTGTTTACCGGGTCATAAATAGTTGAGCGGTTTCAAAGTCATCCAGAAGGAGTGAATGTCTCTGGATTGAAGCAAAGAAGGGGATTTAAATGTAAAAGTACAAAAAAAAGCCAGTTATTGTGTAAAAATGACTGATGTTTCAGTCTTGTATCTCATCCTGTGATTTTCTGTGACATGCAGGGAGCTTCTCGGCTCAACCTTTCAGTACGACTTGATTTCACAAAGATTCTTCTCTGCAGGGTGGTAAGCGGTGAAACAGAAACGAGGCGATGGTTAGAGAGCAGGTGCAGTGCAGACAGAGATGTGGAAAGGAAGCGCTACACAGACACATTTTAAATGGGACGACTGCACGCGCTCAGAGCGGCGCGGCTTTAATCCGGGAAGGTTGCGTCACGTACCAAACCCAAGACGTCTCTCCACTGGACATGAAAAAGAAAGACAGTGTCAGGATGAGAAGAAGAATCTGATAATTCATCTCAGATCTAAATGCAACGTAAAGGCATGGAAAACTTCAGTTTAATCTCCTTCTGTGTGGTTCTGAACCAGGGATTCCCAGTCCTGGTCCTGGAGGGCTGGCGTCCTGCAGGTTTTAGACGTTTCCCTGCTGCAACACATCAGACTTTTGACAGAAAGGTGTACAGGAGTCTCATTTGAGTTCGGGAAACTTCTGAAACCTGCAGGACCAGGACTAAGGATCCTTCTGCAGAACTTTCTGTTAATGAGCAAAATGTTTGATAAATCTATGAGAAATCCCTAAAATGACTTATGATCACATTTCTCTGATTTTCAGGATGTCCCATCCATGAATTTATCTCTTAATATCTTCTGAATGATCTTATGGCCAAATGAATGTGACAAAATATACATTTTACCAGAACTGGCACAGGGTTCACGTCCAGGTTGTGACAGCGGTTGGTAGCGGTGACGCTCCGCTACAAAACACCAGCAGAAGAACAAAGCCACAAGGTTTTGTTGTTCTTAACTTCTTCTGATGCTTTTTATTTGGTGGTTTCTGCGTCAACTTCTCCCTGTTTCTGTTCTTTTTCTGTAGTTTGTTAATTTCTCTGGTTGTGTGTCAGTTGTACAGCTCAGCACCGCCCCTCGGTGGTCACTGGTGGTATTGCTCCATTTTCTGCGTCAAAAGACAGCTAGCTAAACTGCTTGAAAAGTAACCGCATTACGCTCGTACCTGATATGCTCTGTTCGTACACGTCTTTGTGTCCTTCTGTCTGCGTGTCCGACTGTCTGCGTGCCCGTCTGTCTGCATGCCCGTCTGTCTGCGTGTTCGTCTGTCTGCATGCCCGTCTGTCTGCGTGCCCGTCTGTCTGCGTGTTCGTCTGTCTGCATGCCCGTCTGTCTGCATGCCCGTCTGTCTGCATGCCCGTCTGTCTGCGTGTTCGTCTGTCTGCATGCCCGTCTGTCTGCATGCCCGTCTGTCTGCATGCCCGTCTGTCTGCGTGTTCGTCTGTCTGCGTGCCCGTCTGTCTGCATGCCCGTCTGTCTGCATGCCCGTCTGTCTGCGTGTTCGTCTGTCTGCGTGTCCGTCTGTCTGCGTGTCCGCCTGTCTGCGTGTCCGTCTGTCTGCGTGTTCGTCTGTCTGCGTGTTCGTCTGTCTGCGTGTCCGTCTGTCTGCGTGTTCGTCTGTCTGCGTGTCCGTCTGTCTGCGTGTCCGTCTGTCTGCGTGTCCGTCTGTCTGCGTGTTCGTCTGTCTGCGTGCCCGTCTGTCTGCGTGTTCGTCTGTCTGCGTGTCCGCCTGTCTGCGTGTCCGCCTGTCTGCGTGTCCGTCTGTCTGCGTGTCCGTCTGTCTGCGTGTCCGTCTGTCTGCGTGTTCGTCTGTCTGCGTGTTCGTCTGTCTGCGTGTCCGCCTGTCTGCGTGCCCGTCTGTCTGCGTGCCCGTCTGTCTGCGTGCCCGTCTGTCTGCGTGTCCGACTGTCTGCGTGTCCGCCTGTCTGCGTGTTCGTCTGTCTGCGTGTCCGTCTGTCTGCGTGTCCGACTGTCTGCGTGTTCGTCTGTCTGCGTGTTCGTCTGTCTGCGTGTCCGCCTGTCTGCGTGTCCGTCTGTCTGCGTGCCCGTCTGTCTGCGTGTTCGTCTGTCTGCGTGTTCGTCTGTCTGCGTGTCCGTCTGTCTGCGTGTCCGTCTGTCTGCGTGCCCGTCTGTCTGCGTGTTCGTCTGTCTGCGTGTTCGTCTGTCTGCGTGTCCGTCTGTCTGCGTGCCCGTCTGTCTGCGTGTTCGTCTGTCTGCGTGTTCGTCTGTCTGCGTGTCCGCCTGTCTGCGTGTCCGCCTGTCTGCGTGTCCGTCTGTCTGCGTGTCCGCCTGTCTGCGTGTCCGCCTGTCTGCGTGTCCGTCTGTCTGCGTGCCCGCCTGTCTGCGTGTCCGTCTGTCTGCGTGTCCGTCTGTCTGCGTGTTCGTCTGTCTGCGTGTTCGTCTGTCTGCGTGTCCGCCTGTCTGCGTGTCCGTCTGTCTGCGTGCCCGTCTGTCTGCGTGTCCGCCTGTCTGCGTGTCCGACTGTCTGCGTGTTCGTCTGTCTGCATGCCCGTCTGTCTGCGTGTCCGACTGTCTGCGTGCCCGTCTGTCTGCGTGCCCGTCTGTCTGCGTGTTCGTCTGTCTGCGTGTCCGCCTGTCTGCGTGCCCGTCTGTCTGCGTGTCCGACTGTCTGCGTGCCCGTCTGTCTGCGTGTTCGTCTGTCTGCATGCCCGTCTGTCTGCGTGTTCGTCTGTCTGCGTGTTCGTCTGTCTGCGTGTCCGTCTGTCTGCGTGTCCGTCTGTCTGCGTGCCCGTCTGTCTGCGTGCCCGTCTGTCTGCGTGTTCGTCTGTCTGCGTGTTCGTCTGTCTGCGCGTTCGTCTGTCTGCATGCCCGTCTGTCTGCGTGTTCGTCTGTCTGCGTGTTCGTCTGTCTGCGTGTTCGTCTGTCTGCGTGTTCGTCTGTCTGCGTGTTCGTCTGTCTGCGTGTTCGTCTGTCTGCGTGTTCGTCTGTCTGCGTGTTCGTCTGTCTGCGTGTCCGTCTGTCTGCGTGTCCGTCTGTCTGCGTGTTCGTCTGTCTGCGTGTTCGTCTGTCTGCGTGTTCGTCTGTCTGCGTGTCCGTCTGTCTGCGTGTTCGTCTGTCTGCGTGTTCGTCTGTCTGCGTGTTCGTCTGTCTGCGCGTTCGTCTGTCTGCGTGTCCGTCTGTCTGCGTGTTCGTCTGTCTGCGTGTTCGTCTGTCTGCGTGTTCGTCTGTCTGCGTGTCCGTCTGTCTGCGTGTTCGTCTGTCTGCGTGTTCGTCTGTCTGCGTGTCCGTCTGTCTGCGTGTCCGTCTGTCTGCGTGTTCGTCTGTCTGCGTGTTCGTCTGTCTGCGTGTCCGTCTGTCTGCGCGTTCGTCTGTCTGCGCGTCCGACTGTCTGCGTGTCCGTCTGTCTGCGTGTTCGTCTGTCTGCGTGTTCGTCTGTCTGCGTGTTCGTCTGTCTGCGCGTCCGACTGTCTGCGTGTTCGTCTGTCTGCGTGTTCGTCTGTCTGCGTGTTCGTCTGTCTGCGTGTTCGTCTGTCTGCGTGTCCGTCTGTCTGCGTGTCCGTCTGTCTGCGTGTTCGTCTGTCTGCGTGCCCGTCTGTCTGCGTGTTCGTCTGTCTGCGTGTCCGTCTGTCTGCGTGTTCGTCTGTCTGCGTGTTCGTCTGTCTGCGTGTCCGTCTGTCTGCGTGTCCGTCTGTCTGCGTGTTCGTCTGTCTGCGTGTTCGTCTGTCTGCGTGTTCGTCTGTCTGCGTGTTCGTCTGTCTGCGTGTTCGTCTGTCTGCGTGTTCGTCTGTCTGCGTGTTCGTCTGTCTGCATGTTCGTCTGTCTGCGCGTCCGACTGTCTGCGTGTTCGTCTGTCTGCGTGTTCGTCTGTCTGCGTGTTCGTCTGTCTGCGTGTTCGTCTGTCTGCGTGTTCGTCTGTCTGCGTGTTCGTCTGTCTGCGTGTTCGTCTGTCTGCGTGTCCGTCTGTCTGCGTGTCCGTCTGTCTGCGTGTCCGTCTGTCTGCGTGTTCGTCTGTCTGCGTGTCCGTCTGTCTGCGTGTCCGTCTGTCTGCGTGTCCGTCTGTCTGCGTGTTCGTCTGTCTGCGTGTTCGTCTGTCTGCGTGTCCGTCTGTCTGCGTGTCCGTCTGTCTGCGTGTCCGACTGTCTGCATGTCCGTCTGTCTGCGTGTTCGTCTGTCTGCGTGTCCGTCTTTAGCGTCCCGTGTAAACGGGCCTTAAAAATGTAGATGCCAAAACTCGGTCACATGACCACCACGTGTCCCACCAGGAAATGGCCATAAGGAAGGCTTCCTGGTTTAGGACCAGACCACTTCTAGAAAACAAAATACAGATCCAACCCAACAGCTAACATCTAGACCACAGTCTACAAAGTAGACTTGCTATAATCTGAGCCAGACAGGGAACTGACATCCGGTCCACACAACACTCTCCAGTTCCGTAACTGAGCCATAAATACCAGGCCTGGATTTGGGAAAGATATTTCGGCTGTCTGGGAAGGTTTAAGTCAGGGGGGTCCATCTCCGGTCCTCCAGGCCCACAATCCTGCAGGTTTTCCATGTATCCCTGCTCCAACACACCTGACTCAAACTAATCAGTCATCGTGCTGAACTTCATTGGCTGCCAAGTCCATTTAATGGAAGTGTTGGAGCAGGGATACATGGAAAACCTGCAGGACAGCGGCCCTCAAGGACCAACTTTGGGGCCCCCGGTTTAAATGGAGCAAATTAAACCAAACATACGGCCTGGTATCTAAAGGACGATAATGTATTCCATCTCTCCTTATTTGGTCAGAATTACTACACGTGGAAATGTACACGTATGTACTTTCAGAACAACTTCCAGATGTGGAAACTCTGATCATGTGTGAGTAAATGTTGTTTTTATAGATTCATGCTGATCTAGAAGTAATTCATATGACATTCATATAAATAAGTAAATATATAAAATAAATAAAATATATAAAAGATCAAATAAATAAACATGAAATTAAAAACTATTTAAAACTACAGAAATACTTTTTAAATGTAAAGTTATTAAATTTTTAAAAAATGATCAAATTGATCAACTATAAATATATATGTAAGAATATAAATTTAAAAACAAATTTTTCAAATATTAAGACGTGACTGTATATAAAAATATAAACTAAAATGAAATGTTTAATTAAACTGAAGCAAAATATTGTTGAAACTTAAATGATTTTTCTTACAAACCTTCAGGTTTAAATGTTTCCTAAAACGATGGCTCGATAAATGTTGACATCTGGTTAAAATAATTGTGTTTCTTTGTACTAAAGGAGCAAAATTTTACATTTATTTATTCATAATGAGGATGTTGTTTTGCTAGTCTGATCCAGTGGAGCTCAAACTGTGCTGCCTGCGATCTCTGGACTAAAACGAGTTCAGCAAACCTGGATTCTTTTGAATTTGAGATTTTTGTAATGTATGCACACCTCACTCTTTCATGCTCGAATATCTCCTTAGGGTCGTCTTTAGCAGGAAAACTAGGACAATGACGACGGTTACATGAGGTTTTTTATTTCAGAATATATTATTTGGATTGAAATAACTCTAAATTAACAGTATTTCCTTCGAGTTTACATAGAAAAATAACTCCTAATGGAGTTTTACATGAAACACGTCCTTACTTAATTCTGCTTTAGATTGGCGGGTTGGGAAGGGTTCTGATTGGACAGAGGGCGGACGTGACGTATGAGGCATACCGGAAATGAACAAAGTTTGCTTCCTGCTTGTCGTCTTTTCAGTCGTGAAATGGAAAACTACATAATAAATACTCATTTCGGCATTATTTTGATAATAATTCTGAAGCAACAGCTTGACACGAGCATACTACTTCACTGTTTACAGCAGCTGATAAGGTGAAGAAGACAGGCCGCCGAAGATGGAAGGCAAAACAACGCAAGGAATACGTCATCGAGACGTCATAGGAGCGGGACGAGGTAACTAGCATGCACAGAACTATCGGAATAAACGTAGAGCTGAACGAAGGTTTACACGACAGAGGAATTAAATGGTTCGGATTTAAACCAGCCACTTTGTTCGGAATTAAGTTCATTCCGAATTGGAATAAAGTTCAGAATAAGGTGTTTAGATGGTCATTTTTCACAAGTTTTAAGCAGTTTAAACGTGGCCAATGCAAGATGGTTGCGTGTTTGACTCTTCCGATCGAGGAGGATAGAAGAAGAAGCACCAAGAAGCAGCTTGGTTTCATGCAAACTGAAAGCCTACTTCCTGGCAACTGATGTTGCTCATGCCGTCAGCAGTTACACATCTGCTGACTCCAAAAACATCGACTTGCCCGTCTGTGGACATGTGGGGACAGTTGACATCTACCTGCAGTGAGTCTATCGATGGCGTCCAGAATGTTTAAAACATTACTGGCCGCCAAGGTGGTCCGGTTTAGTCAACAAAGTTGCAATTAAAGATGTTTCAGTGTCTTCTTGAGCAGGTTAGAATAACATTTGATCCACTATCAGATTCCAGATCCATTGATAATGAATCTAGAGAGTCTTCGCTAAATTGTGGTGTTTGTTGCATGTTTGTTCTCTTGCAATGATGAAAATTTGTTCCTGTTCTGGATGGTAGTATCCAGGATGTTGTTCCTGTTCTGGATGGTCGTATCCAGGATGTTGTTCCTGTTCTGGATGGTAGTATCCAGGATGTTGTTCCTGTTCTGGATGGTAGTATCCAGGATGTTGTTCCTGTTCTGGATGGTAGTATCCAGGATGTTGTTCCTGTTCTGGATGGTAGTATCCAGAATGTTGTTCCTGTTCTGGATGGTAGTATCCAGAATGTTGTTCCTGTTCTGGATGGTAGTATCCAGAATGTTGTTCCTGTTCTGGATGGTAGTATCCAGAATGTTGTTCCTGTTCTGGATGGTAGTATCCAGAATGTTGTTCCTGTTCTGGATGGTAGTATCCAGAATGTTGTTCCTGTTCTGGATGGTAGCATCCAGAATGTTGTTCCTGTTCTGGATGGTAGTATCCAGGATGTTGTTCCTGTTCTGGATGGTAGTATCCAGACTGTTGTTCCTGTTCTGGATGGTAGCATCCAGAATGTTGTTCCTGTTCTGGATGGTAGTATCCAGGATGTTGTTCCTGTTCTGGATGGTAGTATCCAGGATGTTGTTCCTGTTCTGGATGGTAGTATCCAGAATGTTGTTCCTGTTCTGGATGGTAGTATCCAGAATGTTGTTCCTGTTCTGGATGGTAGTATCCAGGATGTTGTTCCTGTTCTGGATGGTAGTATCCAGAATGTTGTTCCTGTTCTGGATGGTTGTATCCAGAATGTTGTTCCTGTTCTGGATGGTAGTATCCAGAATGTTGTTCCTGTTCTGGATGGTAGTATCCAGAATGTTGTTCCTGTTCTGGATGGTAGCATCCAGAATGTTGTTCCTGTTCTGGATGGTAGGATCCAGACTGTTGTTCCTGTTCTGGATGGTAGCATCCAGAATGTTGTTCCTGTTCTGGATGGTAGCATCCAGGATGTTGTTCCTGTTCTGGATGGTAGTATCCAGGATGTTGTTCCTGTTCTGGATGGTAGTATCCAGGATGTTGTTCCTGTTCTGGATGGTAGTATCCAGAATGTTGTTCCTGTTCTGGATGGTAGAATCCAGAATGTTGTTCCTGTTCTGGATGGTAGTATCCAGAATGTTTTTCTGTTCTGGATGGTAGTATCCACAATGTTGTTCCTGTTCTGGATGGTAGGATCCAGAACATTGTTCCTGTTCTGGATGGTAGTATCCAGAATGTTGTTCCTGTTCTGGATGGTAGTATTCAGAATGTTGTTCCTGTTCTGGATGGTAATATTCAGAATGTTGTTCCTGTTCTGGATGGTAGTATCCAGAATGTTATTCCTGTTCTGGATGACAGTATCCAGATATCTTTGATATCTTGGAAAACTTGTTGGGAACTTCTCCTGGATGTTCTCACCATGTATCATGGAGTTATACGCAGATATACTGAAAGTGGTTCTGATCTCACAATCAGGAAGAATCCTTCACAACATTTCTGCATCCAGATGTTGATCCGGATCACTCCCAACGTTTAAAGTTAAAGTTTCCATTCTCAGAAAAAACAAACATAAAAATCCGTCGGGTGATTTTTGTGTAAAGTTACGAACAAACAGATAAACGCCGGTAAAACTGCAACCTCCTTGGCGGAGGTAATAAACTCTTCTGGCCAACATCGGTAGTTACGAGCTTGAGTGAGATGTGCATAAATTACGAAAGGCGTCTGTTAACCACGACAATTTCTGGTTGTAATTTATTAAAGTGCCACCAGGTGGCAGCAAACCCTGGACTATTCAGCTGTCACACCTGGCGAGTGAAAACAGAAATGTGTTGTTGACTTGAAGATGCAACTCTGGAAGCTCTACAAACCAGATGTGGTTAAACGAGACTCACCCTGGATTTGGGAGGAGGAGAGGAAACCTGCGAGAGGAAACAAAACAAGCAACAACAACAACAAAGTGACTGATTGTACAGAGCCAGAAAACACAAGAAGAAATCTGAGCTGCTGATGCGTCTTTATCTGTATGCAAATGAAAACATCATGCAGCTTCAGAAGAAAATCCTCAAGCAGCTGATTTGTTCCGCTTTCTGACTGATTCAGATGTTAGTGTGATGAATGAGAGCCTAAACATGCACGAGGCACGGCGTTAAACTTACAATGCTCCTGAAGAAATGCACCACAGCGTTTTCATTGGTCCGACGGCGAGCGGAGGACTGCTGGGGGGAAGCGGCCAGGTGACCTCGGAAGGAGCCCTGAGACGATCAAAACATGCAAGTTCACGCAACAAAATGTGTAGAAGAAAAGAAAAGAGAGTAGAAGAGTGAGAAGGGTTAAATCTGCAGTTTGAGCCAGATAAACACAGAGATGGACCCACAGCTTTATCAGGCAGAACTTTTACACAACAATAAACCAATCAGTGTCTTTTTCTCTTCCGGTTTAGGTTTTATCAGAGGAAATCAGCAAAGTAAACTGGAGGTGGCTGCAGGACTGTTTTTATGTTGCATTACAGAGGAAGCCTGCATCAAGCTAAAATTAAAGTTGTTTTTACATTTTAGCTACATAATTATTTATTAATTTCTTTATAAAAAAGCTTGTATGAACACAGTTATTACAAACTGGATTCATGTGGATTATTTTAAATGGAATCATAAAAAACCGGCTTAAATTGATTATTTTGGTAAAAGTGCCAAAAAACCCCCAAAAAACTTTGTTATGAAATACTGATGTGGAAATAAAGCTGAATTAAAGCCCTTTAATGTTCACATTAACAAAAACACCAGAGTAAAATGTTTCTCTGCGTTTTTCTGTTTGTTTTGGACCAGAATTAACAGAATGAATGTTTTTTAGCAAATAGTTAAAAAGAAGTTAATAATAAATAACAACAATTAAACAGTAGTGTAAAAACAAACACATAGTTTGGGTTTTACCGACCCAAACCAGCTGGTAGAGATGCTCAGGCACGTTTATTTCCACCATTTATTTAAAGAAAATTGATTAAAGTCTCTGCAGATTTACATCTACCAGATGACAGAGCAGGACCTGAAAGGTTAAAATGAAAAGTTTGACATATTTTCTCTGGATCAAAACAAAATTGAAAGGAATCTAAGAAAAAATAAATAAAAATCAAATTATTTTAGAGTTTATTCTTAAAATAAGAAAATATGCTCAAATATTGAAATCCTTTCACATTTTAAAATGAATATTATTTAAAACTTAGTAACAAAATTCTGATATTTTTTCCCTAAAAGTTGTCCCTACTGTAACTTCGACAACAAAATGATTTGATTTATTGATTTTAATTATTGAAGTATTTTCTAAATTTGACAAAAGAGCGCGCATGAAAACTTCAGAAAGTTTTTATTATAAGATTCATCCTGTAAACCGAGAAATTCAGATGTTAACGCGTAGCAGACAATTATAGAAGGTTTTAAAAAATTTTTTATATATATATATATATATATATATATAAAATTTAATATGTGCAACAATCTGTTTTAGCAAACACAAAGTGCTAAAATTATTGTTAAAATATAAAAAAACAAGAAAAAATTCAACAGTAAAAATTGTAGAGTGTAAAACCGTTACAGTGATATTATTATGCGTATTATTTAGAATAACAGGGTAAAAGAGTGATTAAACATCCCACATCACCAGAGTTAACCGTGCGGACCTCTGCTGATTTTCCAGCTTAACGTAAACGTTTAGTCGCTCACCTTGCTCCTCTTCTTTTTGTTGCTTCCAAAGAATTTGCTAATCTGATCCATGAGTCCGGGGTTCTTCTTTTTCCTGCCGAGCCCGAAGCCGCTCTGCCCTGAGGTTCCCGCCGTCGCCATGAGAGCTGCTGCCGCTGCTGCTGCTGACTTCTGTCTGCTCACGAGTCCAGAACCCACAGTGCCAACACCCAGCTCTGCCGCTCCTTCAGGACGTCTGACGTTCAGGGGCCGGCTTTGAAGGTGTCATCTCCTCGGCCCCCAGAGGCACCATGGGACATGAGGAGGGTCAGGTCCGTGTGGGGGGGTCCGTGGTTCTGGCTCAGCTCCAGACATTCTTTGGAGCTTCAGAGGCTGTGTCAGTCACTGCCGCCCTCCACATGGGCCCGGCCATTGTTCCTCTCCCATCTGCCTCACCCAGCCTCGGGGACAACAAGGGTTATCTCTGAGTCTGAACTCACTCTGATGCAAAGCAGCCCGAAGCACTGGGGGCCCATTGTTGGCTCGCCCTCGTATATCTTCTTCATGCTTTCTGGTTAACTTGGGTGTTCAGTCTCCCAGATGAACACATGCACTGGAAGACTGTTCTGTGTGAGATACAAAAGCCAACAAGGAGGAGCCGAACCGCCGCTGACTTTGCATGTTTTACATTCCCAGTTTCTCTGAAGGGAGAGCAAAATCACTGGAGGCACACAGG